>NC_090647.1:467372553-467475053 GCF_040937935.1 Hyperolius riggenbachi
TAGGATTTCACAGGTCATTTTGCTGCATTTGGTTTCTAGACTACTCCTCACGGTTTAGGGTCCCTAAAATGCCAGGGCAGTATAGGAACCCCACAAGTGACCCCATTTTAGAAAGAAGACACCCCAAGGTACTCCGTTAGTAGTATGGTGAGTTCATAGAAGATTTTATTTTTTGTCACAAGTTAACGGAAATTGATTTTTTTTTTCACAAAGTGTCATTTTCCACTAACTTGTGACAAAACAATAAAAACTTATATGAACTCGCCATACTACTAACGGAATACCTTGGGGTGTCTTCTTTCTAAAATGGGGTCACTTGTGGGGTTCCTACACTGCCCTGGCATTTTAGGGGCCCTAAACCGTGACTAGTCTAGAAACCAAATGCCTCAAAATGACCTGTGAATAGGACGTTGGGCCTCTTAGCGCACCTAGGCTGCAAAAAAGTGTCACACATGTGGTATTGCCGTACTCAGGAGAAGTAGTATAATGTGTTTTGGGGTGTATTTTTACACATACCCATGCTAGGTGGGAGAAATATCTCTGTAAATGGACAATTGTGTGTAAAAAAAAATCAAAAAATTGTCATTTACAGAGCTATTTCTCCCACCCAGCATGGGTATGTGTAAAAATACACACCAAAACACATTATACTACTTCTCCTGAGTACCGCGATACCACGTGTGACAGTTTTTTGCTAAGGGGCCCAACATCCTATTTACAGGTCCTTTTGAGGCATTTGGTTTCTAGACTACTCACGGTTTAGGGCCCCTAAAATGCCAGGGCAGTATAGGAACCCCACAAGGGATCCCATTTTAAAAAGAAGACACTCCAAGGTATTCCGTTAGGTGTATGGTGAGTTCATAGAAGATTTTATTTTTTTGTCACAAGTTAGTGGAAAATGACACTTTGTGAAAAAACAATAAAAATCAATTTCCGCTAACTTTTGACAAAAAATAAAATCTTCTATGAACTCGTCATACACCTAACGGAATACCTTGGGGTGTCTTTTTTTTTTAAAATGGGGTCACTTGTGGGGTTCCTATACTGCCCTGGCATTTTAGGGGCCGAAAACCGTGAGGAGTAGTCTGGAAACCAAATGCCTCAAAATTACTGTTCAGGGGTATAAGCATCTGCAAATTTTGATGACAAGTGCTCTATGAGGGGGCGAATTTTGTGGAACCGGTCATAAGCAGGGTGGCCTCTTAGATGACAGGTTGTATTGGACCTGATCTGATGGATAGGAGTGCTAGGGGGGTGACAGGAGGTGATTGATGGGTGTCTCAGGGGGTGATTAGAGGGGAAAATAGATGCAATCAATGCACTGGGAAGGTGATCGGAAGGGGGATCTGAGGGTTTGGCCGAGTGATCAGGAGCCAACACGGGGCAAATTAGTGCCTGATCTGATGGGTAGGTGTGCTAGGGGGTGACAGGAGGTGATTGATGGGTGTCTCAGGGTGTGATTAGAGGGGGGAATAGATGCAAGCAATGCACTGGCGAGGTGATCAGGGCTGGGGTCTGAGGGCATTCTGAGGGTGTGGGCGGGTGATTGGGTGCCCTAGGCTACATACACACATCAGACTTTAGTCTTTGGAAAATGAAAGATCACAGACCAATCTTACCACCCTTCATGTAGTATGAGAGCCATACTCTACACAGTCTTTTCTATGGAGCTGAACTCCACATCAAAAAAAGATCTTTGCAAGATGCTGCACACACAGATGCTGTACAGACACAAAAGATCTGTTCCTGCCAAAGATCCGTTCCTGCAAATTGCAATGATAGTCTATGAGATCTGCAGATCATCATACACACATGATTTAACTGACATTCATCTGCAGATCAGATCCACCAGGATGGATTTTCAGATCTGCAGATGACTGCAGGGACCATTAGGCAGTCGCACAGGAGTTAAAATCTGATTGGCTGTTTTATTGGCCCACCTTTTTTTTCCCCAATCTATTAGCCCCAGTCACCCAGTGACCAACACTTTACAGTTTGGGAAGCCAGGAGTTCAAAGTGTAAAAATGGCTGCAATTTTCCTTTCTCAACTGAAAAGCAAAGGGTGAAATTTGATTGATTGGTGGCTCCACCCACTTGCTAACCTTGAGGGCATGTTTCCACTAACGCGAATTCGCATGCGTTGGCTGCATGCAAATTCGCATAACCAATACAAGTGGATGGGCCTGTTTCCACTTGTCAGGAATTCTGTGCGGTTTGCTGTGCAGAATAATCTGTACGGCAGACCCGTCAGAATTCGCATGCCGCACACCCGCACGCGAATCGCCGGTAATGTAACTTAATAGAAAAACAGCAAGCGTTTTTTGTCTTGCGGTTTTCCATGCATTTTCGCGTGCGTCGTCACAGAAAAACCCATGTCAATGCTTACCGGCATTGACATGGTTAAAATCGCATAGCGCAAACCGCGAGCGATTCCGCGTGAAAATCTGCATGGAAACGCGAACGAATCCGCAGCCGCATGTGGATTCGTTGACACGATTTTCACGTCAAAAACGCAACGCACAAGTGGAAACTTACCCTAAAACGAAGTCACCCAATAACCAACTGTGTTAACCTTGGGGTTCTTGGCATCAGTAATGTAAAAATGGGAGCAGTTTGAATCTCTCCATTGAAAACAATAGGTGAAATTTGATTGGGTGGTGTTGGTTCCACACACAGTTTCAACATTTTACACACACCCCTCCTCTTCCCCTGTGACATTGTGATTAACCACTTGAGGACCTAGGGCTTTCTACCCCTTAAGGACCGGCCACTTTTTTTCCATTCAGACCACTGCAGCTTTCACGGTTTATTGCTCGCTCATACAACCTACCACCTAAATGAATTTTGGCTCCTTTTCTTGTCACTAATAAAGCTTTCTTTTGGTGCTATTTGATTGCTCCTGTGATTTTTACTTTTTATTATATTCATCAAAAAAGACATGAATTTTGGCAAAAAAATGATTTTTTTAACTTTCTGTGCTGACATCTTTCAAATAAAGTAAAATTTCTGTATACATGCAGCGCGAAAAATGTGGACAAACATGTTTTGGATTAAAAAAAAACCCATTCAGTGTATATTTATTGGTTTGGGTAAAAGTTATAGCGTTTACAAACTATGGTGCAAAAAGTGAATTTTCGCATTTTCAAGCATCTATGACTTTTCTGACCCCCTGTCATGTTTCATGAGGGGCTAGAATTCCAGGATAGTATAAATACCCCCCAAATGACCCCATTTTGGAAAGAAGACATCCCAAAGTAGTCACTGAGAGGCATAGTGAGTTCATAGAAGATATTATTTTTTGTCACAAGTAAGCGTAAAATGACACTTTGTGACAAAAAAAAAAAGTTTCCATTTCTTCTAACTTGCGACAAAAAAAAATGAAATCTGCCACGGACTCACCATGCCCCTCTCTGAATACCTTGAAGTGTCTACTTTCCAAAATGGGGTCATTTGTGGGGTGTGTTTACTGTCCTCGCATTTTGGGGGGTGCTAATTTGTAAGCACCCATGTAAAGCCTAAAGGTGCTCATTGGACTTTGGGCCCCTTAGCGCAGTTAGGCTGCAAAAAAGTGCCACACATGTGGTATTGCCGTACTCAGGAGAAGTAGTATAATGTGTTTTGGGGTGTATTTTTACACATACCCATGCTGGGTGGGAGAAATATCTCTGTAAATGACAATTGTTTAATTTTTTTTACACACAATTGTCCATTTACAGAGATCTTTCTCCCACTCAGCATGGGTATGTGTAAAAATACACCCCAAAACACATTATACTACTTCTCCTGAGTACAGCGATACCACATGTGTGGCACTTTTTTGCACCCTAACTGCGCTAAGGGGCCCAAAGTCCAATGAGTACCTTTAGGATTTCACAGGTCATTTTGAGAAATTTCGTTTCAAGACTACTCCTCACGGTTTAGGGCCCCTAAAATGCCAGGACAGTATAGGAACCCCACAAATGACCCCATTTTAGAAAGAAGACACCCCAAGGTATTCCGTTAGTAGTACGGTGAGTTCATAGAAGATTTGATTTTTTGTCACAAGTTAGCGGAAAATGACACTTTGTGAAAAAAAACAATAAAAATCAATTTCCGCTAACTTGTGACAAAAAATAAAATCTTCTATGAACTCACCGTACTACTAACAGAATACCTTGGGGTGTCTTCTTTCTAAAATGGAGTCATTTGTGGGGTTCCTATACTGTCCTGGCATTTTACGGGCCCAAAACCGTGAGTAGACTGGAAACCAAATGTCTCAAAATGACTGTTCAGGGGTATAAGCATCTGCAAATTTTGATGACAGGTGGTCTATGAGGGGGCGAATTTTGTGGAACCGGTCATATGCAGGGTGGCCTTTTAGATGACAGGTTGTATTGGGCCTGATCTGATGGATAGGAGTGCTAGGGGGGTGACAGAAGGTGATTGATGGGTGTCTCAGGGGGTGGTTAGAGGGGAAAATAAATGCAATCAATGCACTGGGGAGGGTATCGGAAGGGGGTCTGAGGGGAATCTGAGGGTTTGGCCGAGTGATCAGGAGCCCACATGGGGCAAATTAGGGATTGATCTGATGGGTAGGTGTGCTAGGGGGTGACAGGAGGTGATTGATGGGTGTCTCAAGGTGTGATTAGAGGGGGGAATAGATGCAAGCAATGCACTGGCGAGGTGATCAGGGCTGGGGCCTGAGGGCATTCTGAGGGTGTGGGCGGGTGATTGAGTGCCCTAGGGGCAGATAGGGGTCTAATCTGATAGGTAGCAGTGACAGGGGGTGATTGATGGGTAATTAGTGGGTGTTTAGGGTAGAGAACAGATATAAACACTGCCCTTGGGAGGTGATCGGACGTCGGATCTGCGGGCGAACTATTGGTGTGGGTGGGTGATCAGATTGCCCGCAAGGGGCAGGTTAGGGGCTGATTGATGAGTTGCAGTGACAGGGGGTGATTGATGGGTGGCAGTGCCAGGGGGTGATTGATGGGTGGGAGTGACAGGGGGTGATTGATGGGTGATTGACAGGTGATTGACAGGTGATCAGTGGGTTATTACAGGGAAGAACAGATGTAACTAATGCACTGGCCAATTGATAAGGGGGGGGTCTGAGGGCAATCTGAGCGTGTAGGCGGGTGATTGGGTGCCCGCAAGGGGCAGATTAGGGTCTGATCTGATGGGTAACAGTGACAGGTGGTGATAGGGGGTGATTGATGGATAATTAGTGGGTGTTTAGAGGAGACAATAGATGTAAACACTGCGCTTGGGTGGTGATCTGATGTCGGATCTGCGGGCGATCTATTGGTGTGGGTGGGTCATCAGATTGCCCGCAAGGGGCAGGTTAGGGGCTGATTGATGGGTGGCAGTGACAGGGGGTGATTGATGGGTGGCAGTGACAGGGGGTGATTGATGGGTGATTGACAGGTGATCAGTTGGTTATTACAGGGAAGGACAGATGTAAATAATGCCCTGGCGAATTGATAAGGGGGGGGGGGGGTCTGAGGGCAATCTGAGCGTGTAGGCGGGTGATTGGGTGCCCGCAAGGGGCAGATTAGGGTCTGATCTGATGGGTAACAGTGACAGGTGGTGATAGGGGGTGATTGATGGGTGATTGATGGGTAATTAGTGGGTGTTTAGAGGAGAGAATAGATGTAAACACTGCGTTTGGGTGGTGAACTGATGTCGGATCTGCGGGCGATCTATTGGTGTGGGTGGGTGATCAGATTGCCCGCAAGGGGCAGGTTAGGGGCTGATTGATGGGTGGCAGTGACAGGGGGTGATTGATGGGTGATTGACAGGTGATTGACAAGTGATTGACAGGTGATCAGGGGGGATAGATGCATACAGTACACAGGGGGGGGGGGTCTGGGGAGAATCTGAGGGGTGGGGGGGGTGATCAGGAGGGGGCAGTGGGCAGGGGGGGAGATAAAAAAAAAATAGCGTTGACAGATAGTGACAGGGAGTGATTGATAGGTGATTAGGGGGGTGATTGGGTGCAAACAGGGGTCTGGGGGGTGGGCAGGGGGGGGGGGTCTGAGGGGTGCTGTGGGCGATCTGGGGCAGGGGGGGGAGAAATCAGTGTGCTTGGGTGCAGACTAGGGTGGCTGCAGCCTGCCCTGGTGGTCCCTCGGACACTGGGACCACCAGGGCAGGAGGCAGCCTGTATAATACACTTTGTAAACATTACAAAGTGTATTATACACTTTGTATGCGGCGATCGCGGGGTTAACATCCCGCCGGCGCTTCCGTATAGCCGGCGGGATGTTGCGGCGGGCGAGCGGTGACAGGCGCCGGCGGAGGATCGCGTCACGGATGACGCGATCGCTCCACCCATGCCCTTACAAGGACCGCCGCCTCTGTGGGTGAGCCGGTTCTTAAGGGCTCCACTTCCCGGCCGCCCCTGTGCGTTAGGCGGTCGGGAAGTGGTTATCTATACAAAGTAATTGGACTCTGACATTAATACTTTCATGAATGGCATCATTTTTTTAATTATCCCACTGAGTAGAAATTCAAAGCTACGAGAGTGACAGCAGTTGGAAAATTTAAACTGTCACTTTCAACTGATGATGTCAGGTGGATGAGATGGTCCAGAGGGTAAATGTCTGCCTGCTAATCGCAAGGTTAGCGGTTCAAGTACCACCCAGGACATGGGCAGGCAAAAAAAAAAAAAAAAAAAAAACTCTCTGAGCCAAGGACACCAGTGTTTTTATGTCTCTTTAGATTTTAGACACAGCATAGCACAGACTATTTTACACTACAAGGTGAATGGCCCTTTACTGAGCCCCAGCAGGTCATCACACTTTAACCACTTCACAACTGAGGGGTTTTACCCCTGTAGCACCAGAGCAATTTTCACCTTTCATCGCTCCTTCCATTCATTCGTCTATAACTTTGTCATTATTTATCGCAATGAAATGAACTATATCTTGTTTTTTTCGCCACCAATTAGGCTTTCTTTAGGTGGGACATTATGCCAAGAATTATTTTATTCTAAATGTGTTTTAATAGGAAAACAGGAAAAGATGTGGGGAAAGAAATCACTATTTTTCAGTTTTCGACCATTATAGCTTTTAAATAATGGATGCTACTGTAATTAAAATCCATGCGCATCCATGCGGTGTAAGGCTACATACACCCTTGAGATAAATCTTTGGAAAAGGCAAGATCACAGACCAATTTTACCGCCTTCCATGTAGTATGAGAGCATACTCTACACAGTCTACTCTATTGAGCTGAACTCGCCATCAGATAAAAATCTTTGCAAGATGCTGCACACAAAGATGCTGTACACATTCAAAAGATCAATATCTGCAAAAGATCTGTTCCTGCAAAAGATCCGTTCCTGCAAAATGCATTCATAGTCTATGATATCTGCAGATCCTTATACACACTATGTTTAACAGACATTCATCTGCAGATAATCTGGAGATCAGATCCACCAGGATGGATTTTCAGATCTGCAGATGAAGTCTGTTAACCACTTGAGGACCACAGTCTTTCTACCCCTTAACCCTCCTGGCGGTATGAAACATTCCGCCAGGAGGCAGCACAGCAGTTTTTTTTTTTAAATCATGTAGCGAGCCTAGGGCTCGCTACATGATAGCCGCTGCTCAGTGGCATCGAAGAACGGGATTTCCTGGAGGGCTTCCCCCGTCGCCATGGCGACGGGGCAGGATGACGTCATCGACGTCAGCGACGTCGTGGCGTCATTGGGAGTCCCGATCCAACCCTCGGCGCTGCCTGGCACTGATTGGCCAGGCAGCGCACGGGGCCTGGGGGGGTGGCCGCGCGCCGCAACGGTTAGCGGCGATCGGGAGCGGGGCGGCGGCGATCGGTGTGCTGGCGCAGCTAGCACAGTGCTAGCTGCGTCCAGCAAAAAAAAATTATGTAAATCGGCCCAGCAGGGCCTTAGCGGCACCCTCCGGCGGCTTACCCCGTGTCACACACGGGGTTACCGCCAAGGAGGTTAAGGACCAGAGCCTTTTTTTCCACTCAGACCACTGCAGCTTTAACGGTTTATTGCTTGCTCATACAACCTACTATCTAAATGAATTTTCCCTCCTTTTCTTGTCACTAATGCAGCTTTCTTTTGGTGCTATTTGATTGCTGCTGCGATTTTTAGTTTTTATTATATTCATCAAAAAAGACATGAATTTTGTCAAAAAAATGATTTTTTTAACTTTCTGTGATAAAATTTGTCAAATAAAGTAAAATTTCTGTATACATTTTTGTCCAAATTTATTGTGCTACATGTCTTTGATAAAAAAAAAAAAAAACATTCTGTGTATATTTATTGGTTTGGGTAAAAGTTATAGCGTTTACAAACTATGGTGCAAAAAGTTAATTTTCCCATTTTGAAGCATCTCTGACTTTTCTGAGCACCTGTCATGTTTCATGAGGTGCTAAAATTCCAGGATAGTATAAATACCCCACAGATGACCCCATTTTGGAAAGAAGTCATCCCAAAGTATTCACTGCGAGGCATGGTGAGTAAGTGAGCGGAAAATGACAAAGTTTCCATTTCTGCTAACTTGTGACAAAAAAAAATGAAATCTGCTACGGACTCACCATGCCCCTCTCTGAATACCTTGAAGTGTCTACTTTCCAAAATGGGGTCAATTGTGGGGTGTGTTTACTGTCCTGGCATTTTGGGGGGTGCTAAATTGTAAGCACCCCTGTAAAGCCTAAAGGTGCTCATTGGACTTTGGGCCCCTTAGCGCAGTTAGGCTGCAAAAAAGTGCCACACATTTGGTATTGCCGTACTCAGGAGAAGTAGTATAATGTGTTTTGGGGTGTATTTTTACACATACCCATGCTGGGTGGGAGAAATATAATATCTCTGTAAATGACAATCTTTTGATTTTTTTTTACACACAATTGTTCATTTACAGAGAGATTTCTCCCACCCAGCATGGGTATGTGTAAAAATACACCCCAAAACACATTATACTACTTCTCCTGAGTACAGCGATACCACATGTGTGGCACTTTTTGCAACCTAACTGCGCTAAGGGGCCCAAAGTCCAATGAGTACCTTTAGGATTTCACAGGTCGTTTTGAGACATTTGGTTTCAAGACTACGCCTCACGGTTTAGGGCCCCTAAAATGCCAGGGCAGTATAGGAACCCCACAAGTGACCCCATTTTAGAAAGAGAACACCACAAGGTATTCTTTTAGAAGTATGGTGAGTTCATAGAAGATTTTTTTTTTGTCACAAGTTAGTGGAAATTGACACTGTGAAAAAAAAACAATAAAAATCAATTTCCGCTAACTTGTGACAAAAAATAAAATCTTCTATGAACTCACCATACCCCTAACGGAATACCTTGGGGTGTCTTCTTTCTAAAATGGGGTCACTTGTGGGGTTCCTATACTGCCCTGACATTTTAGGGGCCCTAAACCATGAGGAGTAGTCTTGAAACCAAATTTCTCAAAATGACCTGTGAAATCCTAAAGGTACTCATTGGACTTTGGGCCCCTTAGCGCAGTTAGGGTGCAAAAAAGCGCCACACATGTGGTACCGCCGTACTCAGGAGAAGTAGTATAATGTGTTTGGGGTGTATTTTTACACATACCCATGCTGGGTGGGAGAAATATAATATCTCTGTAAATGACAATTTTTTGATTTTTTTTTTACACACAATTGTTCATTTACAGAGAGATTTCTCCCACCCAGCATTGGTATGTGTAAAAATACACCCCAAAACACATTATACTACTTCTCCTGAGTACAGCGATACCACATGTGTGGCACTTTTTTGCACCCTAACTGCGCTAAGGGGCCCAAAGTCCAATGAGTACCTTTAGGATTTCACAGGTCGTTTTGAGACGTTTGGTTTAAAGACTACGCCTCACGGTTTAGGGCCCCAGAGAAGCTGGTGGGTACTATGTGCAACAGTAACTGGATAGTTTAACTAAACCTCACCAGAGGAGCTGGTGGGTACTATGCAACAATAATTGAATGGTTTAGCTAGACCTCACCAGAGGAGCTGGTGAGTACTATCAGAAGAGCACTTAACCAGTGGCATGGGCCCACTGGTGAGTAGAGAGGTCAGACAGGCTAGGTTCGGCAACTGAGAGACAGATACAGTACGGAATCAGTAGGCAAAAGATGTGGTATTGCCGTACTCAGGAGAAGTAGTATAATGTGTTTTGGGTTGTATTTTTACACATACCCATGCTAGGCGGGAGAAATATCTCTGTAAATGGACAATTGTGTGTAAAAAATAATCAAAAAATTGTCATTTACAGAGATATTTCTCCCACCCAGCATGGGTATGTGTAAAAATACACACCAAAACACATTATACTACTTCTCCTGAGTACCGCGATACCACGTGTGACAGTTTTTTTGCTAAGGGCCCAACGTCCTATTTACAGGTCCTTTTGAGGCATTTGGTTCATAGAAGATTTTATTTTTTGTCACAAGTTAGTAGAAAATGACACTGTGAAAAAAAACAATAAAAATCAATTTCCGCTAACTTTTGACAAAAAATAAAATCTTCTATGAACTCGTCATACACCTAACGGAATACCTTGAGGTGTCTTCTTTTCTAAAATGGGGTCACTTGTGGGGTTCCTATACTGCCCTGGCATTTTAGGGGCCCAAAACCGTGAGGAGTAGTCTGGAAACCAAATGCCTCAAAATGACTGTTCAGGGGTATAAGCATCTGCAAATTTTGATGACACGTGGTCTATGAGGGGGAGAATTTTGTGGAACCGGTCATAAGCAGGGTGGCCTCTTAGATGACAGGTTGTATTGGGCCTGATCTGATGGATAGGAGTGCTAGGGGGGTGACAGGAGGTGATTGATGGGTGTCTCAGGGGGTGATTAGAGGGGAAAATAGATGCAATCAATGCACTGGGGAGGTGATCAGAAGGGGGATCTGAGGGTTTGGCCGAGTGATCAGGAGCCAACACGGGGCAAATTAGGGCCAGATCTGATGGGTAGGTGTGCTAGGGGGTGACAGGAGGTGATTGATGGGTGTCTCAGGGTGTGATTAGAGGGGGGAATAGATGCAAGCAATGCACTGGCGAGGTGATGAGGGCTGGGGTCTGAGGGCGTTCTGAGGGTGTGGGCGGGTGATTGGGTGCCCTAGGGGCAGATAGGGATCTGATGGGTAGCAGTGACAGGTGGGGACATGGGGTGATTGATGGGCAATTAGTGGGTGTTTAGAGGAGAGAGCAGATGTAAACAATGCACTTGGGAGGTGATCTGACAGCGGGGCTGCGGGCGATCTGATGGGATGGTGTGGGTGATCAGATTGCCCGTTAGGGGCTGATTGATGGGTGGCAGTGACAGGGGGTGATTGATGGGTGATTGACGGGTGATTGACAGGTGATCAGTGGGTTATTACAGGGGGGATAGATGCATACAGTACACGGGGGGGGGGGGGGGGTCTGGGGAGAATCTGAGGAGTGGGGGGGTGGTCAGGAGTCCCCTGGGGGCAGTTTAGGGCCTAAAAAAAAATAGCGTTGACAGATAGTGACAGGGAGTGATTGATGGGTGATTAGGGGGATGATTGGGTGCAAACAGTTGTTTGGGGGGTGCGCAGGGGGGGTCTGAGGGGTGCTGTGGGCGATCAGGGGGCAGGGGGGGCAGATCAGTGTGTTTGGATGCAGACTAGCGTGGCTGCAGCCTGCCCTGGAGGTCCCCCGGACACTGGGACCACCAGGGCAGAAGGCAGCCTGTATAATACGCTTTTTATACATTACAAAGCGTATTATACGCTTTGCATGCGGCCATCGTGGGGTTAACAATGAATGAATGACTATGAATGCATTTTGCAGGGACTGATATTTTGCAGATACTGACCTTTTGAATGTGTACAGCATCTTTGTGTGCAGCATCTTGCAAAGATTTTTATCTGATGGGGAGTTCAGCTCAATAGAATAGACTGTGTAGAGTATGGCTCGCATACTACATGGAAGGGGGTAAAATTGGTCTGATATCTTTCATTTATCTTTCAAGTGTGTACACACCATTAGGCAGTCGCACAGGAGTTAATGAAAACCTACTGTGTATAGCTAAATTTTGACCACAGTCATCCAGTGAGTAATTGTGCAAAGTTTAGAATGCTTGACATTTCAAACGTGATAACCACAGCGGTATATGTTTTCTCATTGAAGTCAATGACTAAAATCTGATTGGCTGTTTTATTGGCCCAACTTTTTTTTCCCAATCTATTAGCCCCAGTCACCCAGTGACCAACACTTTAAAGTTTGGGAAGCCAGGAGTTCAAAGTGTAAAAATGGCTGCAGTTTTCCTTTCTCAACTGAAAAGCAAAGAGTGAAATTTGATTGATTGGTGGCTTCACCCACTTGCTAACCCTGAGGGCATGTTTCCACTAACGCGAATTTGCATGCGTTGGCTGCATGCAAGTTCGCATAACCAATACAAGTGGATGGGCCTGTTTCCACTTGTCAGGAATTCTGTGCGGTTTGCTGTGCAGAAAAATCTGTACGGCAGACCCGTCAGAATTCGCATGCCGCACACCCGCACGCGAATCACCGGTAATGTCATTTAATAGGAAAACCGCAAGCGTTTTTTGTCTTGCGGTTTTCCATGCGTTTTCGCGTGCGTCGTCACATAAAAACCCATGTCAATGCTTACCGGCATTGACATGGTTAAATCGCATAGCGCAAACCGCGAGCGATTCCGTGTGAAAATCCGCATGGAAACGCGAACGAATCCGCAGCCGCATGTGGATTTGTTGACGCGATTTTCACATCAAAAACGCAACGCACAAGTGGAAACGTACCCTAAAACAAAGTCACCCAATAACCAACTGTGTTAACTTTGGGGTTCTTGGCATCAGTAATGTAAAAATGGGAGCAGTTTGAATCTCTCCATTGAAAACAATAGGTGAAATTTGATTGGGTGGTGTTGGTGTCACACACAGTTTCAACATTTTACACACACCCCTCCCCTTCCCCTGTGACATTGTGATTAACTATACAAAGTATTTGGACTCTGACATTAAGGCCTCGTTCACATCATTCAGCGCAGATGGCTGTGCGATCGGAACGCAACGCGTCCAATCGCACGCCATCTGCGCTCCTATGCGCTGCGCTGCAGATCCCATTCATTACAATGAATGGGATCTGCGCTGCGATTCACAAAAATGCGTGCAGTACGCGATAGCGCAATCGCGCTGCCACGCAGCGCATATGATGGGAACGGTAGAAGGGCTGTCTATGCCCTTCTACCGTTCTTGCGTGTCGCACACTATATGCGCTGCCAAAATGCGCACGGCAGCGCGTATAGTCTGAACGAGGCCTAATACTTTCATGAATGGCATCATTTTTTTAATTATCCCACTGAGTAGAAATTCAAAGCTATGAGAGTGACAGCAGTTGGAAAATTTAAACTGTCACTTTCAACTGCCATAAGGCAGTTTAGCTGCTGATGATGTCAGGTGGATGAGATGGCCCAGAGGGTAAATGTCTGCCTGCTAATCGCAAGGTTAGCGGTTCAAGTACCACCCAGGACATGGGCAGGCAAAAAAAAAAAAAAAACCTCTCTGAGCCAAGGACACCAGTGTTTTTATGTCTCTTTAGTTTTTAGACACAGCATACATAGCACAGACTATTTTACACTACAAGGTGAATGGCCCTTTACTGAGCCCCAGCAGGTCGTCACACTTTAACCACTTCACAACTGAGGGGTTTTACCCAGTGCTGGGCCGAAATTACGCATTAGCGTAATTACGCATCATAATTCACTACAAATGCACCGTAAGCGTTACGTGTAAGGTTACGGTATTACGCGTAATTAATTACGCGTAGACCGTGGGTTACGTTATTACGCGTAACAAATTACGCGTAAGACAGTAAACTCCCATTGAAATTACATAGTCTGCCGTAATCACGTAATATTACGCTCCCGTATAATATAAAAAAGCCGCCGACTTTAAGGGTTAATAGCAAAGCCCCCTTCAGTGCTAAGAGCCTCAAATTTGGAGAATATATTAAGGAGATCAAAAGGAATAAGAGGAAAAATTTTTTTTTCAAAAAGACCTTATAGTTTTTGAGAAAATCGATGTTAAAGTTTCAAAGGAAAAATATATACATTTAAAAACCCGCCGACTTTAACGGTTAATAGCAAAGCCTGCTTAAAATTTAGGAACACCAAATTCACAGGGTATATTAAGGGGATCCGTGGGAATAAGAGGAAAAATTTTTTTTTGCAAATAGACCTTATAGTTTTTGAGAAAATCGATTTTTTAATTTCAAGGGCAAAAATGTCTTTTAAATGCGGAAAATGTCCGTTTTTTTGCACAGGTAACAATAGTGTTTTATTTTCATAGATTCCCCCAAGTGGGAAGAGTTTTACTTACTTCGTTCTGAGTGTGGGAAATATAAAAAAAAAAACGACGTGGGGTCCCCCCTCCCAGACCTCTTTAACCCCTTGTCCCCCATGCAGACTGAGATAGCCAGAATGCGGAGCACCGGCCGCGTGGGGCTCCGCACCCTGACTATACCAGCCTGCATGGTCCATGGATTGGGGGGTCTCGGAAGGGGAGGGGCAGCCAAGCTTTCCCCTCCCCCTCCGAGCCCTTGTCCAATCCAAGGACAAGGGGCTCTTCTCCACCTCCGATGGGCGGTGGAGGTGGAGGCCCGCGATTGCCTGGGGGGGGGGGTTCATGGTGGCATCTGGGAGTCCCCTTTAAAAAGGGGTCCCCCAGATGCCCACCCCCCTCCCAGGAGAAATGAGTATAGAGGTACTTGTACCCCTTACCCATTTCCTTTAAGAGTTAAAAGTAAATAAACACACAAACACATAGAAAAAGTATTTTAATTGAACAAAAAACATAACCACGAAAAAAGTCCTTTAATATTCTTAATTAACCATTAATACTTACCTGTCCCTTTAAAAGCCAGTTCCCACGCAATATCCTCGGAAATATACTAATCAGTTACAATGTAACAAAGTTGTTACAATGTAACAACTTTGTTACTTTGTAACACCACCGCACCCGACGTCACTCGCCGCTCACCCGCCGGCCGCCGCATACACTCTAAGTCCCCGCCGGCTCCCGCCGTCCACTCCGCCCACACCTGTCACCCATATACACGCTGGCACCCATGGGTGCCAGCATGTATATAGGTGACATGTGGGAGAGGCGGGGAGGGCAGCGGAGCCGGCGGGGACTTAGCGTCCTGAACCCGACAGAGCTCTGAGCTATATAGCTCAGAGCTTTCTAAAGCATCTTTGTATTTGGGCTCCAAGGAGCCCCATTGATCCTTAGCAGACCAATGGGGTTCCTTCTGATTTGAAGGAACCCCATTGGTCTGCTAAGGACCAATGGGGCTCCTTGGAGCCCAAATTCAAAGATGCTTAGAGAGCTCTGAGCTATATAGCTCTGAGCTCTGTCGGGTCCGTGCAGGACGCTAAGTCCCCGGATTGGACAAGGGCTCGGAGGGGGAGGGGAAAGCTTGGCTGCCCCTCCCCTTCTGAGACCCCCCAATCCATGGACCATGCGGGCTGGTATAGTCAGGGTGCGGAGCCCCACGCGGCCGGTGCTCCGCATTCTGGCTATCCCAGCCTGCATGGGGGACAAGGGGTTAAAGAGGTCTGGGAGGGGGGACCCCACGTCGGTTTTTTTTTAATATTTCCCACACTCAGAACGAAGTAAGTAAAACTCTTCCCACTTGGTGGAATCTATGAAAATAATACACTATTGTTAGCTGTGCAAAAAAAACTGACATTTTCCGCATTTAAAAGACATTTTTGCCCTTGAAACTTAAAAATCGATTTTCTCAAAAACTATAAGGTCTTTTTGAAAAAAAAAAAATTTCCTCTTATTCCGACGGATCCCCTTAATATGTGAATTTGGTGTTCCTAAATTTTAAGCAGGCTTTGCTATTAACCGTTAAAGTCGGCGGGTTTTTAAATGTATATATTTTTCCTTTGAAACTTTAACATCGATTTTCTCAAAAACTATAAGGTCTTTTTGAAAAAAAAAATTTCCTCTTATTCCTTTTGATCTCCTTAATATATTCTCCAAATTAGCACTTAAGGGGGCTTTGCTATTAACCCTTAAAGTCGGCGGCTACCTAACATTGATCCATGCGTCAACTTTTCCGCTTGGCAGCATGACCTTACGCATGAATTGCTAGTAGGATTTTACGCGTAAGCCTATAACGTAACAACCTGAATTACGGTATTCTTACGCGTAATTGCGTAAGGGCTATGCGTAATTACAGACATGTACCGAAATTGAATGTCTACGCCGTAAGCGTAATTCCGTAATGCGTAATAGCGTAAAATTACGCGTAATGATCCGTAAGCGTAGCTTTTTCCATTACGCCCAGCACTGGTTTTACCCCTATAGCACCAGAGCAATTTTCACCTTTCATCGCTCCTTCCATTCATTCGTCTATAACTTTGTCATTATTTATCGCAATGAAATGAACTATATCTTGTTTTTTTCGCCACCAATTAGGCTTTCTTTAGGTGGGACATTATGCCAAGAATTATTTTATTCTAAATGTGTTTTAATGGGAAAAATGGAAAAAAATTGGAAAAAATGTGGGGAAAAAATCACTATTTTTCAGTTTTCGGCCATTATAGTTTTTAAATAATGCATGCTACTGTAATTAAAATCCATGAAATGTATTTGCCCATTTGTCCCCTTTATTACACCGTTTAAATTATGTCCCTATCACAATGTTTGGCGCCAATATTTTATTTGGAAATAAAGGTGCATTTTTTTCAGTTTTGAGGCCATCCCTAATTACAAGCCCATAATTTATAAAGTAACAGTGTTATACCCTCTTGACATAAATATTTAAAGAGTTCAGTCCCTTAGGTAACTATTTGTGTGGTTTTTTTATTCAAATTTTTTTTTTTTTACCAAAAAAAAAAAAAGTGGAGTGTGGGAGGTAATTAGTTAATTTATAATGTAAAACTATATAGTTATATATGAAAAATGCTTTTAGGTGTAGTTTTACTATTTGGCCACAGTAAATTTTTTGTGAATGGTCCTGTGAGCGTCGGAAGGACACTTACAGGAAGGTCAATGAGGCTGGGAAACTTTTTTTATTTTTCTCATGGAAGCAGCCGATCATTGCGGGGGGACTAAGATCAACGAACGGGAACGGTTTTTCCCGTTCATTGATCTGCAGGCGTGTGAGCGGCGGCGTGCACGAGTGTGGGAGCGTGTGCACGAGCGAGCGGGAGCACGAACAGCGTCGGTAGCGGCAGGGGGTGCGGATATCTCCGTCCCTGGTTGTGAAAGGATGGAAAAAGGAGTGGAGATATCCGCACCTGTGGGGGTAAAGTGTTTAGATTGAAATTTGCATATGGGGTTCTCCCACAGTACCCCATATGAGTGCTCTTTTGCCTCTGCTGGTGGAAATTAACCACTTGAGGACCACAGGTTTACATCCCCCTAGTGACCAGGTGATGTTTTTTTTTTTTTTACAGTTCAGCACTCTGCAGCTTTAACAGTTGATTACTCGGCCATACAACTTAGCAGCCAAATTAATATTGACTCCTTTTCTTCCCACCAACAGCTTGCAGTTGGTGGTATCTGATTGCTGCTGCGATATCAATTTAAAAAAAAATTATTTTATTTTTTTTCCTCCCTCCCCCCCCCCCCCCCCCCCCGAGATCCAACCACAATATAATTTGAGTAAGATAATGTAGATCCAATCACTACACGCTCCATTCTTGGCTGGCTGGCTAATCAAGGATCCCCGCCTTCCAGGATTTGACACCAATCTGCGTTCGGCGGTCCTGGGAGAGGCACTCTGCGGCGTAAGGGCCCGTTTCCACTCTCGCGGAAACGGCCGCGAATCCGCAGAGTTTCCCCGCAGGCAAATCGCGCGGGGAAACTCTGCCATAGGGGATAACGGCGCCGCCGGCCGAATCGCTTGCAGTAGCGATTCGGCCGGAAACCCCCACAGAATTCGCGGCGGAGGCTGCGATTCCCATAGCCGTGCATGGCACGGCTGATGGGAATCGCCTGCGATCCCGCCCACCCGCTCAGTGCCGGCGTGCGTCTACGAGACGCACGCCGCACTAGTGGAAACGAGCCCTAAGGCTACGTACACACTTGAGATAAATCTTTGGAAAAGGCAAGATCACAGACCAATTTTACCGCCTTCCATGTAGTATGAGAGCACACTCTACACAGTCTACTCTTAGTTGCAATTCAACCCAATGCTAAAATACACCTGTAACAGCCCTCTCCACTGCACCAATAACTTACTAATGACTTTATCTTTCCTAACCTCTTCTTGACTGCAAGACTTTTCTAGGTATTTTCTAGACCCATACCCATTCTCTGGAACCCCCACTCATTAGGCTTTCTTCTAACTAACACATTTCAACAGGCTCTCAAATGTCCCCTTTTCTAACTCACCTACTCATCTTCCTCTCTCTGTGTTTAAGAAAACCTGAACTGAAATAAACTCCTAAGAAATGTTATATTTTCTGTTTAAAAACAAAAAAAGCAGGTTTGATGTTTTATGAATGTTCAGCTGAATGATACAGTTTTTTTCATACAGTTTGACACATTATAGAGCAATAATCTAGGAGCTTTTGGCCATTTTTTTAAATCTATTTCAGCAATCAGAAGCTGTTCTCTGCCAGGCAAGAGTTTTATGGCTTACTAGAAAACAATAAGATGTAAACATAGCATGGGCAAAAGCCCAGTGAGACAATCATGGGTGGCAACCTGTTCCTCCTCTGTGGCCTGCAGTGGATGGATGTCCCAAGACAGGAAACTGGTATTGCTTAACCACTTCCCAACCGCTGCATGTACAAATGGCGGTCGGGAAGTGGACCCCGCAAGGACCGCCGCATGTACAAATGGCGGCGGTCCTTTTACGGGCATGGGCGGAGCGATCGCATCATTCGTGACGCGATCCTCCGCCGGGGACTGGCTCCGCCCCCCTCGCGCTGTAACCCGCCGGCCGTTCGGAAGCGCCGGCGGGTTACTAGCACCCGGATCGCCGCATACAAAGTGTATAATACACTTTGTAATGTATACAAAGTGTATTATACAGGCTGCCTCCTGCCCTGGTGGTCCCAGTGTCCGAGGGACCACCAGGGCAGGCTGCAGCCACCCTAGTCTGCACCCAAGCACACTGATTTCCCCCCCTGCCCCCTGATCGCCCACATCACCCCTCAGACCACCCCCCCCCCTGCCCATTCCCCAGACCACTGTTTGCACCCAATCACCCCCCTAATCACCCATCAATCACTCCCTGTCACTATCTGTCAACGCTATTTTTTTAATGCCCTAAACTGCCCCCTGCTCCCTCCTGATCACCCCCCCACCCCTCAGATTCTCCCCAGACCCCCCCCCCCTGTGTACTGTATGCATCTATCCCCCTGATCACCTGTCAATCACCTATCAATAACCCATCAATCACCCCCTGTCACTGCCACCCATCAATCAGCCCCTAACCTGCCCCTTACGGGCAATCTGATCACCCATCCACACCAATAGATCGCCCGCAGATCCGACGTCCGATCACCTCCCAAGTGCAGTGTTTACATCTGTTTTCTACCCTAAACACCCACTAATTACCCATCAATCACCCATCAATCACCCCCTATCACCACCTGTCACTGTTACCCATCAGATCAGACCCTAATCTGCCCCTTGCGGGCACCCAATCACCCACCTACATGCTCAGATTGCCCTCAGACCCCCCCTTATCAATTTGCCAGTGCAATATTTACATCTGTTCTTCCCTGTAATAACCCACTGATCACCTATCAATCAGCTGTCAATCACCCATCAATCACCCCTGTCACTGCCACCCATCAATCACCCCCTGTCGCTGCCACCCATCAATCAGCCCCTAACCTGCCCCTTGCGGGCAATCTGATCACCCACCCACACCAATAGATCGCCCGCAGATCCGACGTCAAATCACCTCCCAAGTGCAGTGTTTACATCTGTTCTCTACCCTAAACACCCACTAATTACCCATCAATCACCCCCTATCACCACCTGTCACTGTTACCCATCAGATCAGACCCTAATCTGCCCCTTGCGGGCACCCAATCACCCGCCTACACGCTCAGATTGCCCTCAGACCCCCTCTTATCAATTTGCCAGTGCAATATTTACATCTGTTCTTCTCTGTAATAACCCACTGATCACCCATCAATCACCCCCTGTCACTGCCACCCATCAATCAACCCCTGTCACTGCCACCCATCAATCAGCCCCTAACCTGCCCCTTGTGGGCAATCTGATCACCCACCCACACCAATAGATCGCCCGCAGATCCGACGTCAGATCACCTCCCAAGTGCATTGTTTACATCTGTTCTCTACCCTAAACACCCACTAATTACCCATCAATCACCCCCTGTCACTGCTACCCTTAGCGCACCTAGGCTGCAAAAAAGTGTCACACATGTGGTACCTCCGTACTCAGGAAAAGTAGTATAATGTGTTTAGGGGTGTATTTTTACACATACCCATGCTGGGTGGGAGAAATCTCTCTGTAAATGGACAATTGTGTGTAAAAAAAAAATCAAACAATTGTCATTTACAGAGATATTTCTCCCACCCAGCATGGGTATGTGTAAAAATACACCCCAAAACACATTATACTACTTCTCCTGAGTACGGCGGAGGTTGAGATTCTTTCCCCCTTGACCCGGATGCGAAGGGCGTGCGCCAATCAGCGCGCACGCCCTCTGCCATCGAGAGCGCTGCCGCGCCTCCCTCTCCCCGTCCACCCCTACTGCCGTACTTAAACCGCAAGCGGCGATCAGTTTAGTAGCCTCTCCTGAAGCAGCCGAGTAGCTGTGACCGCGCAAGGCGTTCCTCTGGGCTTCCTTTGGGAGTTCTCCTCTCTGGTAAGGGGTGCCTCTATTCACACTTTTGCATGGCTTTTATTGATTGCACCATGCACTTTCTTTCAGGACACGATTCATTTCCTTATACATTTGAGGAAACGTTTGCCTTATATGGTATTTAGCACTTTATTCCTTGATAGGTGTATTGATTTTTGTTTTGAACGCTGGTTTTCACCTCTTTGAAGTATGTTTGTCAGTATATAATATATATTTTTTCCTAACATATGTGAATATCACACGATCAGTTTCCTTGCACATCCTGTGTGTATGCATGCGCCCATATTGTTGGGTAGGGACGCAGGCATGCATACAGGTATATTCTAGTCACTTTTACGCACGTACCAGAGGAGTAGTTTTTCATTGTTTTTACTACTTGTTTGTTTATTAATAAAGGATTTATGATTTATACATTGAGATCGGAGTTGTTCTTTAGAACATGTTTATGGTGGCCTAGATGGGTCTTTTCTTTTCTTTTTTGTATATGATATTCTATTGAAGACCTGGGCATGATTTTTGGTATACAGACTAATAGTGTGAGGCTCTTTTTTGTGTTGTTCTGCTACCACAGTTGGGGATCAACACTGCGTCGCCATAGACAGGCATTGATGCATGATCATGCAGCAATGCCCTACAGAGTTTGTGGTGGCCTTGCATCAATTTCACTGTTCCCATCACACCTCATCGCGTCCCAATAGTGTGTAAGTCTCCAAAGAGACGAGCTGCGGCAGGGTAGAGAACCACGCCGCTACGAAATGCGGTAAGTGTGAAAGTAGCCTAAAGCATTGCTTGTTGGTCATAGTTTCATTTGCCCAGAGTTGGGCTTTCCATTTGTTCTGGAATTTGTTTTTACTTTCTCTTTATTGCTCTCTGTTTCTTTTTTCCAACTCTAATAATTGCCTGGATGCAGATACCATGTAATATGATGTTTATATAAATAACAGTGATTACACTCATCTTTTGTATTACAATTAAAGCATTACATGACTGTAATCTCGTACACTAAAGCGCCTTGGCAGCAGCGCGCCAGCTGAACCATGGTGTCCGTTGGCTCCACAATGCGGACTGTTATTTTGGCATGCCTGGTATTTTCCTTCCTGCACAAGTTGTTTCTAGATGGCTCCTCTCCCTGCCATATGTCCAATAAATGGGTCCAACTTTAAATAATGCAATCAAGGCATTTTCGTGGGCAGAGGAAAATTCCCTAATTAATTGTGAGTATGAAAAAATGCCAAAACTATTAGCCGTTAATTGCCTAGTGATCGAGTCAATTAATATTCATTTGTTTATGTATCCCAAAAATGATAAAAGGTAGTTACTCAGCATTAGTAAAGTGTAATTTGTATCCTCACATGCTTTTCTATGCAAACATAGGGCTTGATTCACATAGCTCTGATAAAACTTTGTGGTATGCAGGGGCAAACCGAGGATTCCTGAATGGTCTTCCTCAGCCACACAATACAGTATGTATTATGGTAGGACATCATGCTGGGTACACACAATGCAATTTCCCGTCCGACTGGCAGGATCTGACAATTATTTCCTAAATGTCTGATCTGCTTCTGATCGACAATGGTATCAATCAGGAGCAGTTTGGATACAGATAATGAGGACAGCCAACATTGCAAATGAAAAGGAAAGTGAAGCATTCATACAGCAGAGGCACAGGGCTGTGCTCACACCCGACTCTGTTAAGTTCCCCAGAGCTGCTCCCTGCTCTGTACACACACTGCTGCTCCATGGTCTGTACACACATTGCTGCTTCGTGGTCTGTACACGTGCTGCTGCTACATCCGAAGTCAGGGAAAGAAAAGGGGCAGTGCTATGAACTGCAGGATGCCTGCAGATATTCTGGTGTCTCAACTTCTGCCTGTCCATAGATATTGCCCCGGTCTGAGGGGGATTCTGGGCAGCTGTAATCCCCCCCGCATTTGCCTATGGTATGTATGCAGCACACAGGAATGTTACAAGCACTGGCATCAGAAGAGCACTCTGGGCTGAAGTTAGCGCGACCTGCAGTACACGGATAATGCAAGGGTTGCAATGGTTGTGCAAGTAACAATGCATATTACCATACCAATGCACCACATAATGCACCACATTCTGCTGGCGTTAGTGTTGGTAATATTGCCATTCACAGCTTGGGCATGGCCGTTTTACCAGAGACACATAAATTAAGGCGATAGATACAATTTAAACTTCCCACAATTGATTAACTATGAAAAATCCAAATGCAGAATGGGAAAAAAGACCTTGCAGAGTTCAATGAACATCGAAAGACCAAGCGAGTTTGGGAGCGATTTCCCTGCTCCTATACAATTCGTTAGAATGGAAACGCTGCCAAAATGCTGCATGTCCTGCGATTGCGATTTCCTTAATTACAATCGCTCTAGTGGAATCTGTCCAATCCATTTACATTAGCAGAGCGTTTAGGGAAATCTCTAGTAATTTAAAACGTTCTAGTGGGTTCCAGGCCTTACCCTCGCTGTCTATCCACTAAGCGGGCCTGGATATATTTGGAGGATCCTCATTCTTGTGCACAGCTGGATCATCCACAAGGCAATCCTAGGCAGTTGCCTATGGTCTGGAAAGAGTCTAAGGGCCGGGTAGATGCTAGCCCCAACTTTATCTTACTATAAAAAAAAACAGCTGATCATCAGTGATTGGCAAAAACTGCTATCCTGCATAGGGCATTTCATCTTAATCCTTTTCTGTTCTTGTGTTTTGTTTTGTTTTGTGAAAAAGCACCAGCCAGCGGAGGAGGCTTCTCTGGATGAAGCCCTGATCTCTACCAGATAAGGTAGCAGCTAGGGAAGATCAATGAGATGCAAATATTGCCGAGTTGATGCAATTGTATACACATTTTTATGCAAATATATGCCATTTGAAAATGGACCAATCAATTTAAACCCAGGTTTAAATTGAATGGTCCATTTTGAAGCTGTATATATTTGCATACAAATTTCTATAAACTCGGAAGAATTTGCATCTCTTTGATCATCCCTAGTAGCAACCACAGCAGCTCTGAAAGAACACTATAAATCCACTCTTGTTTATATCACTCTACAACAGTAAATGGAGACATTTAGCATAATTTATTCATGAAAGCGAGGTGAGGTTTTGTGAAACTTTATTCACTTCTGAAGTTGAAACTCATTTACCGGATTAAAAAGAAAAAACTTCCACCACACGATTCCACCATCACTTTTACCCATTTAAAGGGAGCCAGAGATGTTGGGGGAAAGCTTTTATACATACCTGGGGCTTCCTCCAGCCCCATACGCACGTATCGCTCCCACGCCGCCATCCTCCGCTGCCTGGATCCGCCGGTGCCGGGTCCCGTCATTACCGCCAGTCGGCCGGCAGACGCGGCCAATTGTCCGCATCACAGGGGGCTCTCTCTATATAAGTACGCGTGAGGCTGCATACTGCACAGCCGCATGCGTACGGGTATGGAGGGAGCCCCTGTGATGCGGACAATTGGACACGTCCGCCGGAAGTGACGGGACCCGGTACCGGCGATAGAGGAAGTGGAAAATGGCGGCGTGGGAGCAATCCAGGCTTATAGGGCTGGAAGAAGCCCCAGGTATGTATAAAAGCTTTTTCTATTTTTAATGAACGTTCCTCTCTGGTTCCCTTTAACCTTTTTATTAAAGGATCAGGAACATTTTTAAAATACAAAATATATTTGTACCCATACAGTGGCATGCGAAAGTTTGGGCAACGTTGTTAATCGTCATGATTTTCTTGTATACATCGTTGGTTGTTACGATAAAAAATGTCAGTTAAATATATCATATAGGAGACACACAGTGATATTTGAGAAGTGAAATGAAGTTTATTGGATTCACAGAAAGTGTGCAATAATTTTTTAAACAAAATTAGGCAGGTGCATACATTTGGGCACCACAAAAAAGAAATGAAATCAATATTTAGTAGATCCTCCTTTTGAAGAAATTACAGCCACTAAATGCTTCCTGTAGGTTCCAATGAGAGTCTGGATTCTGGTTGAAGGTATTTTGGACCATTCATCTTTACAAAACATCTCTAGTTCATTCAGGTTTCAAGGCTTCCGAGCATGGACAGCTCTCTTTAGCTCACACCACAGATTTTCGATTATATTCAGGTCTGGGGACCGAGATGGTCATTCCAGAACATTGTACTTGTTTCTATGCATGAATGCCTTATTGGATTTGGAGCAGTGTTTAGGATCGTTGTCTTATTGAAAGATCCAGCCCCCGGTGCAGCTTCAGCTTTGTCACTGATTCCTGGACATTGCGCTCCAGAATCTGCTGATACTGAGTGGAATCCATGCATCCCTCAACTATACAAGATTCCCAGCCCCTGCACTGGCCACACAGCCCCACAGCATGAGGGAACCACCTCCATATTTTACTGTAGGTAGCAGGTGTTTTTCTTGAAACGCTGTGTTGTTTTTTCTTCATGCATAACGCCCCTTGTTATGCCTAAGTAACTAAATTTTAGTTTCAGCAGTCCACAACACCTTATTCCAAAATGAAGCTGGCTTGTTCAAATGTGCTTTAGCATACCTCAAGCGGCTCTGTTTGTGCTGTGGGCGGAGAAAAGGCTTCCTCTGCATACACATATCCTTGTGTAAAGTGCACTGAATGGTTGAACGATGCACAGTGACTCCATCTGCAGCAAGATGATGTTGTAGGTCTTTGGTGCTGGTCTGTGGGTTGACTGACTGTTCTCACCATTTGTCGCTTCTGTTTATCCAAGATTTTTCTTGGTCTGCCACTTCGAGCCTTAACTTGACCTGAGCCTGTGGTCTTCCATTTCCTCAATATGTTCCTAACTGTGGAAACAGACAGCTGAAATCTCTGAGACAGCTTTCTGTATCTTTCCCCTGAACCATGATGGTGAACAATCTTTGTCTTCAGGTCATTTGAGAGTTGTTTTGAGACCCCCATGTTGCTACTCTTTAGAGAAATTTAAAAGAGGGAAACATACAATTGACCCCCTTAAATACTTTTTCTTATAATTGGATTCACCTGTGTATGTAGATCAGGGGTCACTGAGCTTACCAAGCCAATTTGAGTTCCAATAATTCGTTCTAAAGGTTTTGGAATCAATAAAAAAGTGCCCAAATTTATGCACCTGCCTAATTTTGTTTAACCACTTGATGACCCACCCTTTACCCCCCCTTAAGGACCAGCGCTGTTTTTAGTGATCTGTGCTGGGTGGGCTCTACAGCCCCCAGCACAGATCAGGGTGCAGGCAGAGAGATCAGATTGCCCCCCCTTTTTTCCCCCCTATGGGGATGATGTGCAGGGGGGGGTCTGATCTCTTCTGCCTGCGTGTGGCTGGCGGGGGGGGGGGCACCTCAAAGCCCCCCTCCGCGGCGAAATTCCCCCCTCCCTCTCCTACCTGCTCCCCCCCGGAGATCGTGGCTGCACAGGACGCTATCCGTCCTGTGCAGCCAGTGACAGGACGTCCCCTGTCACATGGCGGCGATCCCCGGCCGCTGATTGGCCGGGGATCGCCGATCTGCCTTACTGCGCTGCTGCGCAGCAGCGCCGTACAAATGTAAACAAAGCGGATTATTTCCGCTTGTGTTTACATTTAGCCTGCGAGCCGCCATCGGCGGCCCGCAGGCTATTCACGGAGCCCCCCGCCGTGATTTGACAGGAAGCAGCCGCTCGCGCGAGCGGCTGCTTCCTGATTAATCAGCCTGCAGCTGGCGACGCAGTACTGCATCGCTGGTCCTGCAGCTGCCACTTTGCCGACGCACGGTATAAGCGTGCGGTCGGCAAGTGGTTAAACAATTATTGCGCACTTTCTGTAAATGCAATAAACTTCATTTCCCTTCTCAAATATCACTGTGTGTGTCTCCTATATGATATATTTAACTGACATTTTTTATCGTAACAACCAACAGTTTATACAGGAAAATCATGACGATTAACAAGGTTGTCCAAACTTTTGCATCCCACTGTATGCAGTACATAATACATCTGTCTCATGGTAAAATGCAATAACCATTAACTTTTACCTATGTCACTGTCTTAGTAGGCAGTAAAAATCTGACAGATCTGAGAGGTTTTGGACTAATCCATTTTATTCATGGGGGTTTCTCAGAGTTTAATTTCAAAAGCACTCAGGGCTTGTTCGCACCTAGAGCGGTTTTTTTTTTTTGAGGGTCAGCGATTTAAAAAAAACCGCCCTAAAATTGCTAGTGCAATGAATCCTTATGGGATAGTTCATATCTGAGCGGTTTGTCAGCTTTCTGCTCAGCAAAGCGATGCATGTACCATTTTTAGGGCGATTTTGCTACAATGGAAGGTATAGGAAAAGCACAAACCGCTCACAAAATCGCTTTGTGTGGCGATTGCGTTCTCGCTTTTAAGAATAAATGCATTGTATTTATTATTTTATGGATCGGACTTGAGTCAGGTTCTGCATAAGCGCTTTACAAAAATGGGAAATCACATCACAAAATCTAAACCGCCGGCGTTTGCGATTTTGTTTTTAGATGTCAACAAAGCCTTACTGAATGGCGGTTGCTCACTCCAACTGGCAAATTAGTGTACACATGAGTAGGTAGGCTGGTCAGCGTTTTTCCAGGGAGTGTGTTTTTTTTTTTTTACCAAAGAGTAAATCAGATATTGAGAATACTTGATGAGGAGATGGTCTAACCCAAAATCAGCCTGGGCAGTCCGAATGTTACTACCTACTGTAGTGACAGCGACACAAAGAAGGGAATTCACAGTGCATTTACTGTGAGAGAAATGTACATCTTACATGTATGTGTACACATGTATTTTGAATTTTACATTTTTTGTGATAGCGGACTAGCGGTCTGTTAAAGCAAACCTGAAGCGAAATAAACTTATTAGATAATGAATTGTGTATTACAGCTAAGAAATAGAACATCAGTAGCAAAGAAAAGAGTATCATTGTTTTCCAATACAGGAAGAGTTAAAAACTTCAGTTGTTATCTATGCAAAAGAGCTTCTCTGAGCTATTTGAACCAACTTGGGTCCAATACAGTCCTGTTTTTTTGAATCACTTAAAGGACATCCGAGGTGACATGTGACATGATGAGATAGACGTGTATGTACAGTGCCAAGCACACAAGTAACTAGAGTGTCTTCCTTTTTTTTCTTTCTCTGCCTGAAAGAGTAAAACATCAGGTACACAAGTAACAGTTTTTGCCTGGATCGGGACTGGGTTGGACTGGGTCAGACTATAGCATAACCCTCACTGATAAGTAATTACAGCCATAAAACACTTTCCTGTCAGTAAATGGCTTCTGAGAGCAGGTAAGAGATAAAAAGGATCAATAATTCATAGATTTGAGCTCTAGCATACTTCAATGAAGGTGTCATTGAGCAAAGACAATGACACAGTAAAAACTTCAAAACTAGATTTACATATAAAATAAAACTGTGGGATATCTAAAAAAGTCATCAGGAGACTGAGGATAGATTACAATTGTTTTTCTCAACAGTTTATTTTCACCTCAGATGTCCTTTAAACAGCTAAGAAACAGTGAGAAATAGCTTGAGATAAGATTTTACTGCAGCTAAAAGTTCAAAAGGTCATTAGCTCTGCTCTGTTTTATAGCTTAAAATACAGATACTTTTTTTGCTTCAGGTTTGCTAGGTAATTACCAAAGCACATACAGCTATTCACTTCTGTCTCTTGTTTGCAAAGGAGCTTAAAATTTACAGAAAGCAAACCACAATATGCTCTGTTAGCTGTTTTCGGATCAAGCAGATGTTGTTATGGGCCTGGCCATTTTCATACGTTCTAAAGATTTCCATATGTTTGATTTAATGAAAATGTCAAATCAAATGAAATCAAAAAGTGAAATGATTGACTTTAAGGATACCCAAGGTGACATGTGACTTAGTGAGATAGACTTGGGTATGTACAGTGCCTAGCACACGAATAACTATGCCGTGTTCCTTTTTTTCTTTCTCGGCCTGAAATAGTTAAAAATCAGGCATGTAAGTGGCTGACTCAGTCCTGCCTCAGACAGGAAGTGACTACAGTGTGACCGTCACTGATAAGAAATTCCAACTATAAAACACTTTCCTAGCAGAAAATGGCTCCTGAGAGCAGGAAAGAGATAAAAAGGGAAAATAGTTCATATATTTTAGCTCTGGCATACTTCAATGAATGTGTCATTGAGCAAAAGGAATCAAACAGTTAAAACTTAAAAAATAGATTTAAACATAAAATAAAACTTGGAATATCTTAAAAAGTCATTTTTAGGAGACGGAAGATGGATACAATCGCTTATTTCATTACTTTATTTTCGCCTTTGAGTGTCCTTTAAAATTGCATTGAAGATTGATTGTGAAAGACTATTTCTTTTTATCCACTGAACACAAGTGGGAGCACACTGGGTTAGGGGCAATATTTGCGGGGTCTCTGTTTATTTAAATGTAGCTGATTGGAGTGCATGTTGTCCTAAGAGCCACGGGAGTCCACGGTTCTCTGCTTGCCATGGCAACAGATGCAATTGCATCTTATCTTATGATTAGTAATCGGTGTACTGAGCTGAAGGATCTCAGGTTGCAATTCATAAGTTTAGTAAATCACTTCTAATTGATTGTTGATTGAAAATTTCCAAAAAAGGTTTGAATAAAATATTACATTTTTGTATTTTTCTATCTGATTTTACCAACATACATGATCCAATATTATGTAACCAATACATTTATCAATTATCTATCAAAAAATTCAGAAAAATACAGTTTTTTTTCTCAATTAAAAAAAAAATAATTCTATACAATGGATCATTTTCATAAAAAAAAAACAAAAAAAAACAATCTAGCTACAGGCCGTCGGACACTTGGGTGCCACCATAGACTGTAAAGTGAATTGCAGGTATAGCGTTGCTCAGAGGATAATTTGGGCACCGGCAAAAGACAGAACCCAAATTACGAAAAAATCAGTGCAATTCAGCCGCCAACAATATCTGGCAGCCAAATTGCATCTTACCCCTGAGTCCATGGTGGCCTGGAGAGGGAATCTCGGCTCTTCCTGTCCAGTAAGCCAGCACCTATTTAGTAAGGAGTTCTTTGGACAAGACTCCCTAATGCTGGGTACACTCCATGCATTTTCCTGCTCGATCCGTTGCTCGATTGGGATCGATTCGACTATTTCCGACGTGCTCGAATTATTATTATTAATAGTAATCTACGCCACCGGCAAATGTGCAATAGCAGGGTGAGCCATTTTTTGGTTTCACCGTGAGCCCAAATTTATCGGCGCCCTTTTTTCATGTGTATGTGAAAAGTTGCATTCAATGAAAAGCAACAGGGAAAGCTTATGTCTCAGAATCACAAACAAAACGATTTCACCCAAGCTAAATATGTAATACTTCTGTTAATTGTAAAGACGTATTTTTTTGTTTGTTGAAGAACCTTATATTTTTCTTATACATTTCAAACCTTAAATAACCACAAATAAAGACTCATAATAATAAAGTTAGTCTGATTTCCAGTCTGAAGCGCAGATTAGAACTAACTTTCCCACAGATTAAACAGTTTCCCAGATGCTTTAACTTTGGCAAATATAAGAAGGATCTCAGTTGCTATGGAGATGGCTTAAGATCAACTGTTGGGCCTGCAGGCCATGGATATCTAAATAAAAATGAAAATCAGGAAAGGACTGAAATAAAGAAAGAACTGGAGCCCTGCTAAGAGGCTTTCATGACATCCTTTTAAACTTTAGCATCCCTTCCCTGCTTAATAACAGAGTATGTTGTAAAAGTCCGAACAACCCAATGTACAAGCGACAACTTAGTGATGTGGTAGCAAAAGTGAAGCACATCCGGCAGTCAATAGGAACAAAGTGCAGTGAGTAATTGCCACCAATCGACAAGTAGCCCTTAGGACTCAAACTTTAGTACTTGGAATTATGACTGGCTGCAATTGATTACTGCAGTCTCCATATTACCATTGTCTTTTCAGTAATTTATTATATAAGCCACAATGCAATTTTAGCACATTTTCAACTTTTTCTTCAGTCTAGGAAAATGACAAAATAGCCTATCTCTCTTGGGCCCTTATTCAGTTCAACTTTTCTCCTAAGTTTTCTCCTAAGTTTTACACTTGCATTGCAAGCGTGTGTAACGATACGCCAAAACAATGGGGCCCAGCATACTTAGTGCATCACGTTGCGCCTAAAATGCCCGATCTGCAAGTAATGTAAGTAAATGAGCAACACAAACCTTTTAATAAGGTTGGCAGCTGTGTTGTGGCGCTCATGCACGAAATAACAGAATACAACTGGAATCCCGGTGACGTACTTCCTGTGCAGCAGGGACTATGTCACTGGGTGATGTGTGTGTGTGTGTGTGTGTGTGTGTGTGTGTGTGTGTACTAGGTATATGTCCCACTCTGCCGCAGGGTCATATGTTTGTGGTTTTGTGCGATGTGATGTGCTGGGAGCAGGGCATCGCATTGCAAACGCACATTTCATGAGTAAAACTGGCCTGATGTGTAAAACTGCTCTTATCAATAAAATGCCTTTTAAGCCACCAGCAAGCAATACTTTTTACAGTACTTTATCACCTACCTTTTTGTAGTTTTTGAATTGCAAAGTGCAGAAGTTATTTTAAACTGAAGATGAAAAATTATCTCTTAGGAAAAAACTAAGGAGAAAAAGTGAGTTGATTAAAGAGAGTCTGAAGCCATAATTAAAATGGCTTTTTTCCTTATATATAGCAGGGGGATGTGTCCCCCTGCTAAAACGCTGCTATCCCGTGGCTAAACGAGGGTCCTTTCCCCTCCAAATCCCCCCTGTGCTGCCCGGGGAGCGCTTCCGTGTGAGGCTGGGCTATGAGCTGCAGCCCTGCCTCACACGCGTCTATCAGCGGCAGATCTCCGCCTCTCCCCCGCCCCTCTCAGTCTTCCTTCACTGAGAGGGGCGGGGGAGAGGCGGAGATCAGCCGCTGATAGACGCGTGTGAGGCAGGGCTGCAGCTCATAGCCTTGCCTCACACTGAAGCGCACAGGGGTAGCAAAATCTACGACCAAGTTGGTCGTGATTTTGCAGGGGGGGATTTGGAGGGGAAAGGACCATCGTTCAGCCGCGGGATAGCGGCGTTTTAGCAGGAGCACACATGCCCCTGCTATATATAAGCAAAAAAACATTTTTATTATGGCTTCAGACTCTCTTTAAGGCCTTTCTTGTCTTTGGGATAAGAAATTTGTGTGGGGGCAGTGAGGGGAGGAAGAGGACAGAATAAAAAGAAAAAATACAGAGAAAGAATAATATAAAACAAAGGAAGAGGACAGATGCTACAGGGAGACCCACATCCTGATCACTTTATTCTTTTACCCCAGTATTGCTTTAAAAGGTGCAACAGAAATTCAAGAATTTGTCCTATAGAAGTGAGTGTATAGCCGGCTTCTCTACAAAACACATTCAGCGCAGCATTGGGGTTGCCATAGCAATCGGGGAGTGTCTGATGCAGTGACATAATTACATACCTGACGTGCTGCCATGTGATAAGCCAGCATTTGTGGGACACACACTGCTCTAAAATGGTGTGTCCAGGAAGATGCACAGCGGTCAATCAGTCACCCACCACCTTATTCCAGTTGTATGTGTCTCAATTTTTTTACACATTTTATAGTTTCTTGTGTAAAAAGAGAAGACCTACAGTATAATCTCATTATAGTAAACTCTGGTATAGTAAAAATTTGGGTATAGTAAACTAAATGTCCAGGTCCTGGCCAAGTATCATTCTAAGTATATGGGAGTAACGCCTGGTATAGTAAACCTGATATAAAAAAAACTTGTTATAGTAAACCTGTTTTTTGGCTTCTGTGGTATTCGGTATCCAACTATAGTGGAAAGTGGGCGGGCGCATGCGCAGTACGTCATTTGGAGACCCACGAGCCGTGGTCAGTGCTTCCTGTACAAGCTGCTGCCTGATTACTGAGGGAATTGTCTGTCATCTGTGACTTGCTTGGGCATGCTTGCAAGGCTACAGTATCGCCCAGGAGCACAATATAAGTACTGTACCCGCATTAACTGGTGAGACCTATTCTTTCTGTGCAAGCACTGCGTGATTATTGCATGCATATCCTTACATATTGAGCACTGTGCATTTTGATCTAGCTTAGACATTGGCCTCAATTCACTAAGATCATGCTGGAGATAATAAGGCAAGAGAAAACTTACCTCCACATAAGAGAGTTATCTTATCTCTTCGTTCCTTAAGTTACCTCCTCTGTAGTTAAGTTACCTCCTCTGTAGTTATTTTCACATGCAGTTAATAAACAGCCTGTCTTTAACTCTGGAGTTATTTTAAGGATTGAAGAGTTAACTTAAAGACAGAAGAGTTAACTTTAGGTTTGCCTGAGGTAAAATGTTTCCTGAATACTACATGCCTTATCACCATGGTAACAACTCTAGAAGAGTTATTAAAGACAGGAGATAAGCTTAGTGAATTGAGGCCAATGGCCTCAATTCACTAAGCTTATCTCCTGTCTTTAATAACGTTTCTAGAGTTATCACCATGGTGATGAGGCATGTCCTATTCAAGAAACATTTTACCTCAGGCAAACCTAAAGTTAACTCTTCTGTCTTTAAGTTAAGGTGAGATATCTAAAGTTAACTCTTCAATCCTTAAAATAACTCCAGAATTCTAAAGTTTAAAGGGGTTCTGTGGTGGTTTCTGAGGAAAAAAACTGCCACTTACCTGGGGCTTCTATCAGCCCCCTGCAGCGGTAATGTCCCACGCCGTCCTGCTCCCATCCGCCGTTCCCCGCAGCCTGGCACTGGGCTATTATTCGGCTGTCACACAGACGAATAATGCGTGCTGCCGTGCCTCCACTCGCGTCTTCTGAGGCTTACTGCGCAGGTGCAGTACAACGTTTTCTTGTACTGCGCTTGCGCAGTAAGCTTCCGATGATGCAGGCGGAAGTGAGCGGGTGCGCGGCCACAGTTGGATCCCATGCCGCGCTAGACCGGGGCCAGCGGCAGAGAACAGCAGATGGGAGGAGGACGGCGTGGGACATTACCGCTGCAGGGGGCTGATATAGAAGCCCAAGGTAAGTGTCTGTTTTTCTCCTCAGAAACCCCCCACAGAACTCCTTTAAAGACAAGCTGTTAATTAACTGCATGTGAAAAAAACTACAGAGGAGGTAACGTGAACCTCCGGACTAAAAATCTACTCAGCAGAACTGAAAATGCTTGGTGTTTCTTTAACAGTTTCACAGCATCAGAACTTTGTTTTTCTTACCAAAGCATCATTTTTGGCTGCATTTTTATCTAAGCTCCACCCATCAAAGGAAAAAAGCCTGGGCTTTTTCTCCCTGATGCTGTGCAGAGCATGATGGGATTTCCTATGTTGTTGTTCACGTTGCCTAGCAACTGGGAGAGGCGCTCAGGACACAGGACAGTTGGAACTGTGTCTCATGCTCCCTGTCACCTCCTTTCAACCAAAAAGATGGCTGCCATCATGAAATCAAACATTTGCCTGTTCTTTTAAAACAGTGTGGGTAAGAGATTATATTGCCTATCTATTTTAATTAACATAACTAATGTAACTTAATGACAGTATGTTTGTTTAGGCTGTAGTTCCTCTTTAAGGAATGATAAGATAAGATAACTCTCTCACTGTGAAAATGTATCTCTACACCTTATGCCTAGTACACACCATACAATTTTCTGTAAAGGTGCATACCCACGCACTACCGCCGCCAACGATGGGTCCACCGGACCCTCCCGCTGGGCAGACGTTAAGCCGACAGTAGCACGTGTGTATGCGCTGTCGGCGGACTGATAAGGCTGCTTCTGAACAATCCGCTCAGGGGATCGTTCAGAAACAGCTTTATCAGTGCGCCGACAGCACGTACACACGTGCTACTGTCGGCTGAACGTCCGCCCAGCAGGAGGGTCCGGCGGACCCATCGTTGCCGGCGGTATTTCGTGTGTACGCACCTTAAGATTTTCTGTAAGATTTACCTGCCAGATAGATAATTTCCAACATGTTGGAAATTATCTATCTAACCATTTATCTGCCTAGCAATTAAGCATTGTACTCAGCAGGAGATAACCAGAAGACAATGCACCAGAGATAATGACCAGTCTCTACCAGTACTTTACAGAAAATAATCTAATTACAGAAAATCTTACAGAAAATCTAAAGGTGCGTACATGCACTACAGAAGCAAACGACGGGTCCGTCGGACCCTCCCGCTGGGTGGACTTTCAGCAGACTGTAGTGCGTGTGTACGCACTGTCGGCGGACTGATAAGGCTGTTCCTGAATGATCCGCCATGGTGATAAGGCATGTAGTATTCAGGAAACATTTTACCTCAGGCAAACCTAAAGTTAACTCTTTTCTGTCTTTAAGTTAACTCTTCAATCCTTAAAATAACTCCAGAATTCTAAAGTTAAGGACAGGCTGTTAATGTGAACCTCTGGACTAAAAATCTACTCAGCAGAGCTGAAAAGGCTTGGTGTTTCTTTAACAGTTTCACAGCATCAGAACTTTGTTTTTCTTACCAAAGCATAATTTTTAGCTGCATTTTTAGCTAAGCTCCACCTATCAAAGAAAACTGCCCGGGCTTTTTTCCCCTGATGCTGTGCAAAGCACAATGGGATTTCCTATGTTGTTGTTCACGTTGCCTAACAACTGGGAGGGGTGATCAGCACACAGGATAGTTGGAACAGTGTCTCATGCTCCCTGTCACCTCCTTTCAACCAAAAAGATGGCTGCCCTCATGAAATCATACATTTGCATGTTCTTTTAAAACAGGGTGGGTAAGAGATTATATTACCTATCTATTTCAATTAACATAACTAATGTAACTTAATGACAGTATGTTTGTTTAGGCTGAAGTTCCTCTTTAATTAACTGCATGTGAAAATAACTACAGAGGAGGTAACTTAACTACAGAAGAGGTAACTTAACTACAGAGGAGGTAACTTAAAAAGAAACTATTAGCTATAAAATGCCCCCCCCCCAAAAAATAAATAAATAAATAAATAAACAAAACACATATGTAAGTAGATAAATACTTGCTCTACTTACATAACAGATGTATTGTAGTGTCCTCGTTTTCATTCCATTTCATTTATTACAGTAGATAAGGAGCATTCTCTTAAAGGCAGGGGCCATCTTGCATCCTCAAGGGTAGATTCCCCCCCCCCCCTTGCATCCCCCTCCTCCCCGCACTAATTATGAGCACAGCGGGGAGGAATAAATGCAGCAGGCACAGTTTTGCCTAATAATGGATCCAAGCGCTGCCGTTCCCATCTATTCTCTGCACTACTGCTGGCGGTAGTGCAGAGAATATTCAAGAATACTGCAGCGCCTGCAACCATTATCCCGGGAGTCTGTGTGCGCCGCCTTTATCCTTCCCCAATGGCCAGCACGGGCAAGAGGGGGAATGCGGCAGCGGGAGATGTGGCAGGCGGGCGGAGAAGGGGCGAACATGCCACTGGAGGAGGAGGGCAGAGGACAGTGACAGGAGATAGCCTCTGGCCCTCCTCCATGTGCTCTAACAGCGGCTGTGACCACCGCAGACATGGGGAGACCAGGTGGCCAGTCGCAGCGCAGAGAAGTGAGTGACAGAGGCATGGGGAGAAAAAACCTATTAGGGAAAAAAAATAAGATTGATTTTAAATGTTTGATTTGCCTTTTTAGCATCCTTTTTAGATATGTAACACCCTGCAATAGGAAATAGATTTTGTATTTAATGCATAAAGCCGCATCTACACGCGTAGATGCGGCCGCAATGTTCCTTATCAATCGAGCCGCTGATGCAGCTCGATTGATAAGATCCGACAGGACGGATCTCCCCACCGCCGATTCCCTGCTTGCTCCCCGCGAGAGACAATGGCAGGGAATCGAGCGGAAGATAAGCGGCGCCGACGAGCGGGGAATCGAATGCGACGCGCGAGCGGGGACGCGGCGGGGACGCGGAAGAGGCGATCCGGCGGCTAATCGAGCCGCCGGATCGCAGCCTCATCTACCCGTGTAGATGAGGCTTAACAGTTACTCTTTTAGGAATGAAGAGATAAGATAACTCTCTCACTGTGTTTTCTCTTGCCTTATTATCTCCAGCATGATCTTAGTGAATTGAGGCCAATGTCTGTGCTCGCTTGCTGAAGCATAGAAAAAAAAACTATGCCAATTATTGATTGAATTAAGATACAATTCTATAGTATACTTTATGTGCTTAGAAATGACTATTTCTGATATGGTAAACTTCTGAAGCTGCTTTGCCCAGTCCCTTGGAGTTTACTATAAAGGGATTCTACTGTACAAGCCTAATTTTGGCTGCTTCCTTTTGTGAGCAGTGAGCATTCAGCCTTTTCTTGTTCTTTAGGGCTGGTTCACACTGACACTTTCTGGCAAATGGATCTGTGAAAACGGATCCGATTTCTATTCCAATGGATCTATTTCAGTTCCGTTGGTGTCCATTTTACAACAGAAGGTGCTGAATAGCTGCTGGGGAAAATGCCCTTTGCTGTGTAAAATCTATGTGTGTCACTTAGTACATGGGACATCACTGGGTGCTTGCAGCTGAGTACATGGAATAATGTTGAGGAAACTAATATTTTTATATAGCGCTGGCATCTGCAGCACTGTACAGAGTATATTGTCATGTCACAAGTTGTTTATCTGTACAAATTGATTGCTGCATTCCAGACCCCCATCAGCAAAAATCGATGCAGAACCAAACTTACAGTCTGTTCGAGCGGACTGGACGGAATGGATCCGTTAAAAACGGAGTAATGTGAATGGATCCATAGGTTAACATTGTTCTGTTAGGATCTGCTGACACACCTTCTTTTAGTGCCTTCGTAAATCCACCATGGTTGTGAAGTGACTTTTAATAAGAAAAAGTTTGAAAACATCTTCAGTATTTTTCCCACCCTGAAGATTTTTATAATGAGGAGAGTAAGTGAAAGGATAGCCTATATTCTTTATTGTGTTTTTTTTTTTTTTTTTTTAGATTTTATTTCAACAGCAATTCAAATAATCCCCAACAACATTTCCCCTTAACTGAGGAAAAAAAAGAGTTATTGAGCCATTTTGTGTCTGCCATGGAGGTTATAGATTTGGAAAACCCCCAAAATGTAGATTAGATGATTACTCGATCTCTGGCTTGACTTGCTTTACTTATCTGGTTTCGGCATTGGCAGGACAGTGTCTGTGCTTGCCAGTGTTAATGTAGAGCCAAACTGACTCTTCTTTTCCTGCTTTCAGGCTGCTTATCCTAGCAGTCTTTTCGCAGTCTTTTCACAGTGATGCCATTGGTAGTTGCCCGCTACTTTCTTGTTATTTTTCTTCATCCTCCCTGGAGATGGTGGTTTATTATGTTGTCACACATCTTTTATACTCATGATGGCCATTTGTGCTACAGAAGCTCTTTTGTGGAATTGGACCAGGTGAGTTATGCTACGTACACACATGCGACAACGATCGTTCGTTGTCAACGACGAACGTTCTTTTAATTGACGAAAGAACGACCGAAGTAAAGTTAGTTCTAAAAAGTGTGTAACGATCACATCGTTAGAACGAACGTTACACCACGTAAAAGCACTTAATGCGCCTGCGCATAAAATTGTAAAGTTCCTTGGAGAAAAAGTGAAATGCGCATGTCCAGCCTGGTACGAACGATCGTTTCCAACGATGTACCACTTTTGCTAACGATCGTCGGTGGTAAAAATCCGCCAAGACAGAACTTTGTTTTGTAGCGATTTGCCTCGTTCGTCGTTTGCCTTAATAGTCGTTGGTTCGTTTTTTGTAACGATCGTCGTTGGTAAAGATCGGGGAACGATCGTTACAAACGACTATAGTCGCATGTGTGTACGCACCTTTAGCCCTCACACTCCACATTCATCAGTGAGCTTTGGTCCCTCTGTTGTCAGTTAACCAGTTATGCTTTATTAGACCACTTTCAGTAGATGCTAGCCCTTGCATGACAGGAAGACTATCCAAAATGCCGTTTTGGAAATGCACTGACGCATTTGTCCAGCCGTGACAATCTGGTCAGTGTCAGAAACGCTCAAATCCTTACCAAATTTGTTCTGCTTCTAATACATCACTTTCGAGAGCTGACTCTTCACTTTTTTCCTGATACATCCCACCCCTTGACAGGTGCCATTGTAACAAGATATTCACCATTACTCGCCTCACCTGTGAAAGCTTTTAATGTTGTAGTGTGATGAAAAGCCATTGACAAAAATGTCTTTCTGGATGACAAAAAAAGGAAACTGATGAATCCTGACTGAGGAATCTTGCCCCAATGCATCACATAAGAGACCGGAGACAGGAGAGGTAGATGTGAATCCAGCTGTCATATTCAAGTTCAGGATGGAAAATGAAAGCCATATTTCACAGTCTTCTCATTTTTTTTCTCTGTATATGAAACTGGGCCTTACATATTATCGTGTATAGCAACCGCTGAGCTAATTCCTCCCAGTGATCACCACCGTTACCACAAAGCCATCTTTATATGTTTGTCTTCAAAACATGAGTTTGGAATCTTAGCAGATCTTAAATTGAATATTCCTGGTTGTTCTCTACTAACTTTTAAACTATGGTATGCTATGCTATCATTTTCAATGTGCTTTTAAACTGTTTTAAACTACCTATAACAGTATCTATAATACTGTAACATTTAACAACAAAAAATTGTAATAAAGAAACAGTATTGTATATTTTCTACATGAAATTGTTTTTGAGATACGTCTCAAAGTAGCGGACAGCCCATATATCATTCATTTTTCTTGGGTAAGTTTAAAGCTTAGTGGCCTACAGCAAGAATGTAACTACAAATCATAGCACAAGGGATGCCCCATAACAATGTGGCCACCATGACACCCTATTTCCCCCCCCCCCCATTTAACCCATTATAGGCATGTAACCCAAATACAGGTTAGGGGGTGAGGCCAGAAGGGGGATTTTATGACATATACCATATCATTATTTCAACAAAAGTAAGGTTGATATCAATCTGTTGATACATCATTCAATCAGACCAAAAACCTCAGAGTAAGTGCAGTCCACCTCCCAAAGTCTTCCAATACCAGGGCACATGCATTTGCATCAGTCAGCATGTTTTATATTTACATACATGCCACTTCTCCCTCTGGATACTAGATGGCGCTGTACTGAAAAGGGCAGATGGCTGCATTACATCTGCTGCCACTGGAGGCCTAGGATTTACAGCAGCCAGCATGCTATGTATGATTGTATCAGCTCTCTGGCTGCTACACTGCACTGTGCTGTAAAGGATAAATAGCTCCATCCATTTACTATACACAGTGCATGAGCTATTGTTGCTAACCTACTGTCTCTCATGAGGTGCATGGCATAGTACCAGACCTGTATTTGTATATGCTCCATCTTATTGCCTGAGGAAGCGGGTCACTCCCGCAAAACGCGTTGTATTTTACTGGAGTATGTAAATAAATTGTTTTGCTGAAAAAAGATCGGCATTTTCTTGTGTCTGCCTGGAGGAGGTACCGTATTTTTCGGACTATAAGACGCACTTTATCTCCCCCAAAAGTGGGGGGAAAAAGTCACTGCGTCTTATGGTCCGAATACAGGGAGTCCCCGACATCTAAATGCCCACTGATACAAAACCGCCGCTTCGCCGCAATGTCGGGACTCCCTGTGCAGTCCCTATGTCCTCTCTTTCTCACTCTGTCTTTCTCCGCCTGCCCCCTCCACTGTAATTAGTGGCAGTATGCAAAACCGCTGTGGTTTTTTTTTAGCGGCGGCCATGTAAAGTCGCCCCCCGCTGTGTAATTAGAGCAGTATATTACAATTGCCCCCGCTGAGTGATTAGCAAGCAGCCAAGTATAACTGCCCCCCGCAGTGTAATTACCGGCATACATACAATGTTATTGCCCTCCCCAGTGTAATTAGTGTCATACGTACAATGCTATTGCCCCCCGCAGTGTAATTAGCAGCCGAGTATTACCCGATCCTGGAGGTCCGTGCTGCTCAGAGACCTCTCCTACGCGTCATTCTTCCTCCTAGTGCCGGCTTTTCCTGAACGCGTCATTACAGGCAGCCGGCACTAGGAGGAAGAATGACGCGTAGGAGAGGTCTCTGAGCAGCGCGGACCTCCAGGATCGGGTAATACTCGGCTGCTAATTACACTGCGGGGGGCAATAGCATTGTATGTATGACACTAATTACACTGCGAGGGGCAATAGCATTGTACGTATACCGCTAATTACACTGCGGGGGGCAATAGCATTGTATGTATGCCGCTAATTACACTGCGGGGGGCAATAGCATTGTATGTATGCCGCTAATTACACTGTGGGGGGCAGTTATACTTGGCTGCTGGCTAATTACTCAGCGGGGGCAATTGTATTATACTGCTCTAATTACACTGCGGGGGCTGCTAGTGGAGGAAGATATGCTAGAGGACAAGCATAGAACACAGGGGGACCAGCTGGGGACACAGGGGCCAAATAGAGGACACAGGAGAAAAAGCAGAGGACACAGGGCCAGCTGGGGACACAGGGCACAAACAGAGGACACAGGGTGGCAAGCTGAGGACACAACAGGACTAACATAGCACACAGGGGGACAAGCATAGCACATAGGGGGACAAGCTGAGGACACAGGGGCACAAACAGAGCACATAGGGGGACAAGCATAGCGCATAGGGGGACAAGCATAGCACATAGGGGCACAAACACAGCACATAGGGGGACAAGCATAGCACACAGGGTGACGAGCTGAGGACACAGGGAAACAAGCTGAGGACACAACAGGACAAGCATAGCACACAGGGACATGCATAGCACATAGGGGGACAAGCTGAGGACACAGTGGGACTAGTAGAGGACACAGGGGCACAAACAGAGGATATAGGGGGACAGATGGGGACAGCGGAAGACACAAGGGGGGTAGGAGGAGGACACAGGGAGGCACAAGAGGTAAAACTTGAACACAAGAAGTACAAGAGGGCCATAATAATTGGGGTGAGAACATCTACAAGATGCCCCTGGACCATAGATGCACCAGGTTTAGTATATTTTTTTCCCTAGTTTTTTCCCTCTAAACCTAGGTGCGTCTTATGGTCCGGAGCGTCTTATAGTCCTAAAAATACGTTAAGTCCACCACTACCTCCTCACTTTAAAATGTTTTAGATCTTTTTATCCTTCTGGTGCCTCTGTATCCATACTACAATCTACTGTCTCTGTTATTATGGACAAATGGCTGCAAATGTCTGGAGAAATGAAAAAAATTGTGACTGCAATCGAGGAGGTTTGGTTTAGAGCTTAGTCTTTAAAATCAGTATAGCCATAAGGCATGGCCAAATTATTTAATTCCTATTCCATGTGCCTTCCTTACAATGTGGCCATTATCGTTCACCCATCAGGGCTGGAACCCACAGGAGCGCTTTTGGCAGCGTTTTGGCAGCACTGCGATACGCTACCATAAGCCGCTTCCTCAGAGGCACATCAAACAAACATCGGAATAAAGGCCATAAAAAACATCACCGCGATCTGGAGATGATAGATAGATACACCTTCCACGGCGATCTAAATTAGAGCAGGCTACAAAAGGTCTTTTGTAGCCTGCTCTAATTTAGATCGCCGTGGAAGGTGTATCTATCTATCATCTCCAGATCGCGGTGATGTTTTTTATGGCCTTTATTCCGATGTTTGTTTGATGTGCCTCTGAGGAAGCGGCTTATGGCCGTGAAACACGTGTCAGGCATTGTTTTATGAAGTGGAGGCCTGTTTGTTTATGTCTACACTTACCATCTGCTTTCTGGAAAGACTATAATGAAGAAATAAAAAGAGAACTTTGGTTCAAAGAAAGCCCCGCCTGGTTGCATATTGGAGTGTGGAATTATTACATAGGGGTGGAACCACATTATTACTAGTTTTATCCTGATAGTGATTACTGCGATACGCTAGCAGTTTGCCAAAACGCTGGGCTAATGTTAATGGATGGGGCAACTTCCACAGGAGCGTTTGCGTTTCTCAGAAACGCAAACGCAGGACATGCAGCATTTTGGGAGCGTTAGCGCTTCAATGTAAAGTATTGAACCGCTAGCGGAAACGCTCAGCAAAACCTAAACTGAGCGGTTTTGCTAGCGTTTTGCGGTTCAGTACACTGTAACAAAATGAAAAATAATTCACAGGACCAATCAGGATAAAAACGCAAAACGCTAGGCACCCGCTGGGGAAAAAAATACAATGTTGCAAAACACGACCAAAAACGCGCATGAATCCGCTTGCAAACCGCCCAGACAAAACGCTAGCGGTTGCGTTTGCGGTTTTCAGTGGGTTCCAGGCCTCATAGTACCTTCCTCATCTTCTATAGTGCTCTCCAGTTACACTGCCAACATTAAAGCATTCCAGCTTCAGTCCTGCTATTTATTAGGGATGACATTCGGAATTCTGCGGAATTACAATTTCCAGGTTTCCTATTGGAAATCGGTATACGGAAATCAGAATTCTACAGAAATCACGCATTACTGAGTCTCCGAAATTTTAGGCCAATCAAAAGACCCGGAAGCATTGGACAAATCAGAGAATCGGTATTGTACCACGGAGATCGGATTACCGCAGAATTTTTAGGCCAATCAGAAGAATCAGAGAATGCAGAAACTTACTGCAGTTGCCTTTTGGAAATCCGGATTCAATATAATAGCGTACATCTGCAAAAAATAACGGATTCCTCAAAAAATATTTTATTTTATGCTTACGATTAACTAACTTCATTAACCAAAAAAACTCTCTGAAGAAATTGGTAATCGTAAAATTTCCGATTTCCGCAGAATTCCACAGACATTAGAAAGACACATCTTGGGAAGCGGAGTTCCATTGGAATCAGAAATCTGCATTTCTGACCACCCCTACCAGCTATACTGGTCCTATTATAGTATTCCTTGTTATAATGGCCTCATTTTACCACAAGAAAATTACCAGACAACAGTGGACAGGGCAAAAAAGGTGTTGATTTTTCATAGACTGTAAATTTGTCGAGCCTTACAAGAGCGTAGAGTAACCTGCAGGGAACAGTGACACTGCAAATAAACTCTGTGATAGATCGTCATGGGTATCGTCAATGAGATTCTAATATTTCCATGCTGATGCTAATTTTATGCAGATTGGATCAGCTGCATTTGATTGTCCCTGGGCTCCTTTAGGAAGTACTGCTTAGCATGCTTACTCTTGAACATCCTTGATGTAAATCACACAGAGCCAGCAGAGAGAGAACAACCTGCATTAAAGTCAAATAAACAAGCAGTGCTGCAAGTAAGCTGAAATGTGGGAAATGCCTGCTAGATGACAATGATGCCATTTTTACTTTCCAGCCAACGTCTGGAGAAGGCTGGTTTTATGCACCTGCAGTAAGTACAAAAATGCTTTCTAACAGGTAGAGAGAAGTAAAGTGCAGAGGACCATTATTGACTGGGATGATTGTGAAGTACACTTCAGTCTACGCTGTGCTATGCTAAAGGAAAATACACGAGTTTGTGTTTATTTTTGGAGCTTATTAAAACTGCAATTTGTGCTGACGTTCTTCAATGCTCTCCTACTGTGCTGAACGTTACTTGTGTTCCTGTTTACACATACAGTGTGCTGCCTACTGTAAACCTTTCCTTTCTGCTTTCTTTTTCAGTTTCTTTTTTTTTTTTTATTTTTTTTTTTTTTGACAACTTTGTGCTGGTCATAATGCTTGCGATGTCAGCACTGAGAATAAGGTGACAAAGGGCAAACCAGGCTGAAAGTATTCTTCATTATGCCTATTTTATTCAGTAAGCTGGAAGAGTGAAGTGAGAGAGAATACATACAGTATTTCTAATGTCTGCATTGTTTGTTCAAACTTTGCTGCAATTAGTCTATTCGGTACTTATCCGTTAGCCGGGTGCATCCGGCAGGCGGCGCTGTTGTAGCGAATTTCGATGCGCTGTTGTATCTAATTCCATTCATACTTAGTGAACGTAGTACTGTGTGAATGGAAGCGCCGCAGGTGGCGATAATTACATTGATACGCAACGTAACTATACAGTGTTAATGCCAACGAATACATTGTATTTGAAGTGGCCGGAACTGGCACTTAATGGAATTAAAATGAAGGCGGCGGCGGCAATGTAACACATGAAGCCGCCGCCTTCGTCTGTTTCCCCCTTTGCCCTCTCGCTTCTATACAACACTGTCAGCTGGGGGGGACATGCGTGTCCCCCCCACAGTCGTTCGTCGCAAGGAAACAAGCAGGATTCCCTGCCGCGACGAACGACTCTGGGGGGAAACGCATGTCCCCCCCAGCTGGCAGTGTTGTATAGAAGTGAGAGGGCAAAGGGGGAGAAGAAGAACAACAGATGAAGGCGGCGGCTTCATGTGTTACATTGCCGCCGCCTTCATTTTAATTCCATTAAGTGCCAGTTTCGGCCACTTCAAATACAATGTATTCGTTGGCATTAACACTGTATAGTTACGTTGCGTATCAATGTAATTATCGCCGTCTGCGGCGCTTCCATTCACACAGTACTACGTTCACTAAGTATGAATGGAATTAGATACAACAGCGCATCAAAATTCGCTACAACAGCGCCACCTGCCGGATGCGCCCAGCTAACGGATAAGTACTGTCTATTCTATGGTAAACATGTAACGGTAATGAAAACTGATTTGCTCTTTACATTGGCACAGGTGTGCTAACTGGCATGTTTTTATGCAGTATGCATTTTATTTTCTATTCTTTGTGGAAGGTTTACTTTAAGACAGTAATTCCATTACGCTTGTTACCCAGGATAATGCTTACCGTAGCAACCCACGCATTACCTCGGTAACATGCATGTTTCTTATAGTGTAACGGGTGGTGCTACCTTGGTTTTAGTTCTGGTAAAATTGCTGTGTACTGCCTACCCACGGCAAACTTACCAGCCTTTTGTGCATCAGGCCCTATGGCCCCCAGGGCACAATTTACATTGGGCCACCTCAGGCACTCCATATATGACATGATATAGAGCACTGAAACATACCAACGACAGCCCCAGCGTCAGAGAGGTTTAAGCATGGGAGGGGAACAGTTTAATTATTGCCTCAATTCAGGCCCAGATTTACATCACAGGAACCTATAGGCACAGATGTCCTGGTACCCTAAACTTCACCCTCCAGGAACCCACAAACCCCCACTGAGTCGCACCGCAAGTGTGCTGGCTGACCAGCTGTCATTTCTCCCTTACCTGTCATAGGTCGCTACAGGTGTCCCTTAGCATTAGGTAGCCAGAGGCACCCTCAGTATTAAAGAGGAACTCCAGTGAAAATAATGTAGTAAAAAAAGTGCTTCATTTTTTACCATAATTATGTATAAATGATTTAGTCAGTGTTTGCTCATTGTAAAATCTTTCCTCTCCCTAATTTACATTCTGACATTTATTACATGGTGACATTTTTACTGTGGGCAGGTTATGTAGCTGCTCCTAGCTGTTTTGGCTGTTGGAGACAGCTGTAAACAGCTAATTCCTGTCTGTGAACCTTGTTACATTGTGGCAGTTTGCCCAGAGTACCGCGGTACTCTGATTTTGTGCTGAAACCCCTCCCACAAGAAGCTCTGTCATACAGCGCCCCCTGATGGTCTGTTTGTGAAAAGCATTATATTTTTCATGTAAAAGGGGGTATCAGCTACTGATTGGGATAAAGTTCAATTCTAGGTTGGAGTTTCTCTTTAAAGGGAACCTTAACTGAGAGGGATATGGATGTTTCCTTTTAAACAATACCAGTTGCCTGGCATTCCTGCTGATGTCTTAAGCTGCAATAGTGTCTGATTCACACACCTGAAACAAGCATGCAGCTAATCCAGTCTGACTTCAGTCAGAGTACCTGATCTGCATGCTTGTTGAGGGGCTGTGGCTAAAAGTATTAGAGACACAGGATCAGCAGTAGAGTCAGGCAACTGGTATTTTTTTAAAAGGAAAAACCCATATCCTTCTCAGTTTAGGTTCCCTTTAAGTAGCTAGTGGTGCCCCGACTGAAGGGGGATTTTGTCAGTGGAATGCCGAGAGCCATGTGACTAAACTTAATTAACTCAATTACCCTTCGCTCCAGACTCTGCATAGAGAAGAAGGGAGGGAAGCATTAGGGGAGGGGAGTGAGCCACCTTTCCATCATCAGGCGCCTGTAGGCACGTGCCTACAGTGCCTTATGGCAGTGTTCCTCAACCCTTTATTCAAGGTAATCCGGCCCTTCCACTATTTAAAGAACAATTAGGTAATCCCTACTTGCATTTTACCAATGAAGAGCTGAAAGAGAGTCCACGATGGACACTTTAGTCCAGGGGCACCTCTTGGATATATGTTATGTAACATCTTGGTATTATATTTCCCATATAAGGTGATGTATTGCTTTTGCCTTCTGGAGCAGAATATTATATTTAGTAGCATTCTAAAGCAACAAAGATCATGTGATTCATAAAAATATCACAAAACAGATGTGGTCCACAGAGACTTCTTGTCCACGCTTGTTGTTGTGGATGCAGATAAAGCACACAAATTTTGCAGCATTATAATAAATTGCAATAACAACCAATGCCTTATCCTTCTAAGTGCCTTTGGGCCTGACACACTATACAACAGTAAAGTTACCTGCACACAGCAATTTTACTAGTTGTAATGCCACAACTGTTACCGGGTTAACAAGCATTTTGCTATGGTGTGTGTTTGGCTAGTGGCTACAAGTCCCACCTGCTCATGCAAACATATGGTTTCTATTGTAATACAGGGATTCTGGGAAATGTAGGCAGACATCTTTTTCATACTTTGGGTGTCGCAGTATCACATCTTATTGGCCTGTGAGCAGCTGAATCCAGAGAGGAGAGTAAGCTAGAGCAACAAGTATATTCGGCCCGTGAAACCAAGATAGCTGATTTGGGCATAGCGCCACAGTTGGGATTTGGGCGCCACTATAGGACACAATGTGAATCACGGGGAAAGGCATTGCACTCGGTAACTAATTTGTGCAATATTCACAAATTAACACAAATTAGCACAGATTAAGAAAAATAAAACAAAAGTAACAGCCCATACACTGGTCAATTTCAGCCATTGATCGATCGTTTGGTTCTATAGAATCGATTGATCAGAAATCAATTCTTTCAAATCTATTGATCTATCTGATAGGTTGGAAGATCTGGGTCGATCTGCTGCTGGTAGCAGATCCATGGCTGATAGAGATGCATTGGATCTAATGGTCCAATAATGCATTTAGATAGATTTCCAATAGATTTTCATTCTGAAATCTGTTGGAAATCTGTTCCTAGTGTGTGGCACACATCAGATAGATTCCTGTCAGATTCGACTTGACAGGCATCTGACAGAAATCTATCTGATGGTCGAATCTGCTGCAAATCTATAAGTGTATGGCCAGGGATGGAGGCGCCCAATGCATAAAAGATAGGGCAATAAGCTTATTACCCTATCTTTTATGCATTGGGCGCCTCCACCCCTGTTTTAAGAGTCTTGTAGATAGGTCAGAGAATAGCTACAGCAGGGTGAGCTATCTTTCAGCTTCAACCTGTGCCCAAATTTTGCAGCGACGTTTTTTAATGTACTGCTATTTTGTCAACCACTTTGCTATTTTACCCTGATTATATTCTCGCGTCAACTTCATTTCTGATAGAAGTTGCCTCGTTTAATTTTGAATTTAGTTGGGTTTTAAAACAAAACAGATTTAGCCCAATTTTATGATCCCTTCATTTAGTACTATAGAAACCTTTATTTTCTTCTTAAGCACCTCATAGAAGTACAGTGCTGTATATACCAGTGAGCAAGTAAAAAAAAATCAACATGCAGTTATTTCAGTCATGGAGACAGAAACCAGACTTGCAACACATAAAATGCGTTTCTTAACTGCAAGCAGAAATCTAGTGAATTTACTGCTGGAATTCTTCTTAAAGAGGAACTTTAACCTCAGATTGAACCTAACCCCAATCAGTATCTGGTACCCTCGTTCCCATGAGTATTGTACCTTTTCTCAAATAGATCATGAGGGGAATCTGTGTGGCTGATATTGTGGTGTGATGTCATGACCATGGTCCTGACAGTTTCCCGTCTGTGAACCTCATTGCATTGTGGGAAATAACTGCTTTTTCCAACTGCCAAGTAAGCAATCTCTCCCTCTGTGCATAGAACGCCCAGTAACGAACATTCCGTACAGATCACCTGGGAGAACTAAAGATAGCACCACCATGTGATAAATTTCAGAATGTAAATCAGGGAGAGGAAAGATTTTACAATGGGCAAACACTGACTAAATCATTTAGAAGTCATTATTGTAAAAAATAAGTCATTTTAATTCGTCTTGTTATTTTCACTATAGTTTCTCTTAAAGCATTGAAGTGTGTGACATCACTTCGGCACACAGGAAGAGGAGTTACAGTCTAATAAACATAGCTTCTCTCTTCCAAATGTCTGGCACACAGCTGGCAGTTACATACAGAAATCACGGTTTGTATGCGCACTGGCACACCTGCTTTTCAGAATGTTTATGCAAATGCATTCCAAATACAGCAGCCTGTGCATTGATTACATTGCCTACCACTTCCAGAATTGTTTTCGGAGAATTAAAAACCATTTACAGTTCTCACTTGCAATACATTTTTTTAGCTGGCTTCACTCCCTATCCGTACATTACAGTGAAAATGGCCGGTCCTCTTCCAGTGAATGTCTGGTCCTCTGTCCCATGCCTCCCCACACAACACCTCTCCCCTGCCCTCACACCGCTGTACAGGGCAGGGTGAAAGTATTTTCCCTTGCACGACACGTGTGCAAAGGAAGGCAAGCATGGCATAGATGCTCCCAAGCAAACAAAAAAAACAAGTTGTTTTTGTGCAACTTTAATTGGCTTCAGATAAATATAAAAAGAATGTATACAAGCGCTCACAGGAAAAAGCACACAGTTAGCTTAAATTTAAATGCACAAAAACTGACAACACCAGTCCCAAACGGTGGAGCGCTCCCTGGCTATCAGTGAATAGCTAATGGGATTGAACAAGAAATTGGGTAAGCGCTCAACAGACAGTCTATGCACCAATATTCACAAGAGGAAGAACCGTTTTTATTGTTAAAAAGTTATTTTTTAAAACTTTAGTACAAGCGGTTAGGTAAACAGCCACGTCCGGCTGGGAGAGTCCGGCAGCTGTATGATAAAGGCCAGGCCAGCGCCCACCACACTACCCCAGCACAAAGTAACAGACGCGCCGCCGCTAACACTACAGAAACGCCGACCAGTCACTGCGTCCAGTGACGTCAGAAGTTAGCGCTGCTCCGTAGCTCCGCCCTACGCATTTCGTTGCTATAGCAACTCCTCAGGGCCCCCTTTTTTTAACAATAAAAACGGGAGTTTTATCCTTTTACGCTATGTGAAGCGTCTCTTTTGATTGGAGGTAACAGAAAGTGACTACCCACGGAGGGACCAGGAGCGGAATCTATTCCTTTGCGGAGGTTGCCTAGGAGGCAGAGGGGTGGCCTATACCCCTAAGGTGCAATCGGGCCCATTCTGGCCGCACCATCTGGTGAGTCTCTCTATGTTGGGGGGGCGGGCTGTCACTGCCTGAAGCACTATCAACTGTTCTTCCTCTTGTGAATATTGGTGCATACACTGTCTGTTGAGCGCTTACCGAATTTCTTGTTTAATTGGCTTCAGGACATATTGGCACCCCAATGAGTTACAAGAACTCCCCATGCTGTTAGGTAAGTAGTGCTGCTCGGATACCACTTTTCACTATCTGGATCTAATTCGGATCCGGATACCCCTCTATCCAATCCAGGTCGGACATCCGAGTTTAAAATTTTCCAATCCGGATCCGAATCGGATATCCGACCTCCGTATCCGGCCGGATTCAGAGAGTCTCTCTCTCTCTCTCTCTCTCTCTCTCTCTCTCTCAGGGATTTTTACCATTGAAGGTGATTTTGGCTTTTGCTCGGATATCTGAACTAACTATCCGCCCGGATTTGGGATTTCAGATGGGAAATCCAAGTTTGCTCGGATAGTCAATTCAAATTTTAAAAAATATCCGAATTGCTATTCAGAGTTCGGATAGTGGAAAAATTTTGGATTATCTGGGTAGTTCGGATATCCGGAATCCGGATGAGCACCACTGTAGGTATGTATGGTTAGTTTTGGGGTATAAAATGGAGTGGGTTGGAATAGGGGATTTGGGTCATTTTGGGAGATCTGAGTTAGTGTTGTGTTATTGGTTAGGATTGGGGGAACCATTTGTGTACATTCAAAAGTGCTGCAAGCTAATTTGGGCACGGGGATACCAAGAAAAAAAATTGGGACCACAGTAAATAGTGGTAGTAGAATATGGTACATTTAAGGTATTCTGCTACTACTACTAGTGAACTATTGTTAATATTTACCAAACAGGGGTGTAGCAATAGCCATAGCAGCCATAGCATGTGCTAGGGGCCCAGGTGGTGCTTAATGTATTCACCATTAACTCTCTGGAGTTTCTATAGCCTCCAACTTTCTTACAGCCCATGAACTATGTACAGTGTTGATGGCATGAAAATGCAAATTGCTCAATTAACTCATATCCATAGGATGGGGCAGGTGGCATTGCTTAAAGAGAAACTCCAGTGAAAATAATGTAGTAAAAAAAGTGCTTCATTTTTTACCATAATTATGTATAAATGATTTAGTCAGTGTTTGCTCATTGTAAAATCTTTTCTCTCCCAGATTCACATTCTGACATGTATTACATGGTGACCTTTTTACTGTGGGCAGGTTATATAGCTGCTCCTAGCTGTTTTGGCTGTTACAGACAGCTGTAAACAGCCATTTCCTGCCTGTGAACATTGTTACATTGTGGCAGTTTGCCCAGAGTACCGCGGTACTCAGAGCTTCTTGTGGGAGGGGTTTTTAGCACAAAATCAGTCATACAGCGCCCCCTGATGGTCTGTTTGTGAAAATCATTATATTTCTCATGTAAAAGTGGGTATCAGCTACTGATTGGGATAAAGTTCAATTCTAGGTTGGAGTTTCTCTTTAAGAGTGCCTATATCTGAGGGGCCCATGAAAGTTTTGCTATTGGGCCCCTTGATGTCTTGCTACTCTACTGTTCCCAACATTTCTTTATTACCTAACCTCTCTATACTCTCACACAGAACCCCCCCCCCCCCCGCATTACTCGTGGTGCCTAACCTTAACCCCCCAATGCCTAACCCTAACTTACCCATTGGTGCCTAACCCTAAATTTTCCCCTTGTGGGCAATTTCCCCTCCTACTAAACCACTAACCTTACCCCCATAGCCATCCCCCCACCTAACCTTAACCCCAAAACAAATTTGGGAACCCATTATTGCTCCTCTGCACACCAAATATCTTACTCCACACCATCATGCACAGTGGTTTGATAACGCTATAAAAGAGCTGAAAAGACAAGGCCGAAAACTTGAGAGGCTGTGGCGCAAATCTCAGTCCCCAGAAGACAAACATGCCTTAATCTTCCACTTGAAGAGCTACCAAAAGGTAATCACGGGAAAAAAATCATCCTTTCTATCACAAGAGATTGCAAATGCAGTTAACAAACCAGCCCAACTGTTCCGCACAGTGGAAAAACTCTGCAACCCAGCATGTCAAAAACTTAATATCGAGTCTTCAAAGGACTTCTGTGACCAATTTGCCCATTTCTTCACAGACAAAGTCTCCGCTATAAGGTCCGCCATCCAACTTACAGCATCTGAGCCTAATATAGCGCCGAAGACCATTAGCAGAGACAACGTAACACCTTGGTCAAACTTCAAAGAAATTGATGAAGAAGTCACATCAAGCATCCTCCTTCACGTCCGCCTAACTACCTATGACCTGGATCCTGGCCCAACACAGTTCATGTTGAACTGCCCCGACCTGTTCGTACCGGTATTCCTCAAAATTGTTAACTGTTCCTTACAATCAGGGATATTTCCTGCTTTACTGAAGGAAGCAATCATCAGGCCTCTCCTCAAAAAACCCTCCCTGGACCCAGATGCAATGATCAGCTACAGACCTGTTTCTAACCTCCCCTTTCTGGGCAAGCTAATTGAAAAAGCTGTATACCTCCAGCTAGAAGCCAGAATCCTACAAAATAACAGTTATGACCCATTCCAGTCTGGCTTCAGGAAACACCACAGCACTGAAACTGCCCTCATCCAAATATGCAACCACCTGCTCATGGCAAGAGACAGAGGAGAGTGCTCGATCCTCATACTGCTAGACCTTTCTGCAGCCTTTGACACAGTTGACCATGACATCTTGATAAACAGGCTACAGGAATACTGCGGCATTGATGGCATAGTACTTCAGTGGTTCCAATCCTTCTTGAGTGGCAGAACCCACAAAGTGTCTATGGGGCCCTTCCTGTCCACCCCTGTAACACTTAAGTATGGGGTGCCCCAGGGCTCAATCCTCTCTCCCCTGCTTTTCACGATTTACATGCTACCGTTGGGAAAAGTAATCCAAAAACATGGTCTGACATACCACTGCTATGCAGACGACACCCAACTATATCTTTCCTTCAAGCCTGGTGTGACAGACCCAACTCTAACTATAAACGCCTGCTTACGTGAACTACAGCAATGGATGAATGACAACTGGCTGAAACTAAATGCAGACAAAACTGAAGTCCTTCTGATTGGAGGGCAGAGCATGATATCAAAACAACTTAACTTGCAGTCTTCACCACTGGGAATAGGAGGCACGGATCTACGCAGCTCTGATCATGTGCATAGCCTGGGAGTTCTAATTGATGGGGATTTAAACTTCAGAACTCAAATCTCTGCTGTGGTGAAATCATCCTATTTTCACCTGAAGAACATTGCAAAAATCAAGCACCTCATACCCCCAGAAGATCTGCCAACCTTCATCACATCCCGACTGGACTACTGCAATGCTCTCTACACTGGCCTTCCAAAAAAGGTCTTGTACCGCCTACAGCTGATACAGAATACTGCTGCCAGACTGCTAACCAACCAACCCCGTCACTGCCACATAATGCCAGTCCTGCATTCCCTTCACTGGCTACCTATAGAATGGAGGGTCCTATTCAAGATCGGCCTACTGACATTTAAATCCCTGAATAATCTAGGCCCTGGATACATGAAAGATATGTTACAGCTGCGTAGCAATCCCCGCATTTCTCAGATCCACAGGTTCTAATAATCTAGTCATACCCAGAGTCCACTTGGAAACTTTTGGTCCCAGAGCCTTCTGTCATGCTGCCCCTACGTTTTGGAACTCCTTACCTCAACAGATCAGGACAGCCCCATCCCTGGACGTGTTTAAATCCAGACTGAAAACCCACCTGTTCAGTCTGGCATTTGCAGAAATATAACTTTTGTTGTGTGAATACTTCATCCTACTAATTACTGAATCTGAGAGAGCCTAAGCGCTTTGAGTCCTATGGGAGAAAAGCGCTATAGAAATGTTATTGTATTGTATTATTATTAGGAAGCGGGCACTGGGGCTGCCTACTATTCAAACTGCGGCTACTAATAGTAAGTGCAAGCAGTTCGCGGGTGCCCATATTTGTATGCACCTCTTTTAGCTGTTTCTGAACTATTGGGCTAAATGTTTTGCTGGTCTCCCCGAAAAGCATAGCCAGAGAGTTGGCATGAAGAAGGAGCAAAGGTCCCGGCAGGCGGCCGTGAGAACGTTTTTCTATTTTTGTTTTACAGTAAATAGGTTGGGAGTCAGAAATGACTCCCTTTACCCACTTAAAACACTGTCATGATGCCCAAAGAAGCTGGCAGGTCAAAGGCGAGACAGACTTTTCACTAGCTCTGAGCAGGTGAAATGTTTGGCTAAGTTTGAAAGGAAGCATGGAATCCCAGCTTGTAATACTGGCAATTGTACAGGGGTAAAATAACTTTTTAGGTGATTATCTTTCCTGCATGGTTCTTTACCGCCCGGTCGGTTGATAATTGTAATTGAATTAGGTGACGGTCCCATCACCTAATGTTATAATTCACTGGTGCTTAATGCTGGGGAGTTCAGGAATTCCATGGGGCCCAAGGGCCCCTTTTCTGTTCACCTACTGTATACTCGCATATAAGTCTTATTTTTCAGCATTAAAAATGTGCTGAAAAGTTACCCCCCTCGACTTTTGTCAGTGGAGCAAAACAGATGGTGGAGCAGGTTTTGTTACTGGCAGAGGAGCGTAAGTATTGTGCACTAGTGATCCTGCTCTTACTAGCTTGCGCCCTGCTGTGTCTGTGCCCTCCATCCCCTGCAACATGGTGTGCAGAGTGTGCTGCTCAAGACTACCTGTGTCCCCTGGCCTGTGGAGCAGAGCATGCAAGCAGCATGCCAGCAGTGCAATGATCGGGGATTCTTCCTGTGTGGCAATCGCTGTTTCTCATATCTATGATACCATCTAGTGGCTTCTTGAGACGCAGCTGTATGATCCTGGGGCACATCTAACAATGGTGAGGGGGGCTGACTTGTACTAGGGAACATCTGACTACTGTGGTGGGAACTATATTGGGAAGGGGGCTTATATGCAAATCAATCACTTTTTCCTGGTTTCTGATGGAAAAGGGGGTACCTCGGCTTATACACGGGTCGGCTTATATGCGAGTATACATGGGTAATTATTTTACTTATGGTGGGAAATCCTGGACAGTTTTACTCCACTTACAGAGTGCAGTTGCCATGGTTGCCAAGATGCGCAGTGGTTTCTGCTTCTCTGATGGTTTTGCAAATTCATAGCTCACTGCGAATTGAAATGGAAAGATGTGCTTAATAAGGCTGTATTAATAAGACTCATGCTAGCATTTGTAAAAATAGGATTTTTTTGCTCAGTTTGAGCTGATTGCATCCCTGTGACAAGCAGAGTCCAGGCTCAGGCAATAACAGAAATGTGATCAGCCTCTTAAAAAATGGAAAGAGGAACAAAAGCTCTGAGGGCTAGACAGTACGTGTGATCAAGCTTGCATATTATTGACCTCATAGTCCTTCTGCATACATTCATTTGATGGTTTGTTATCCCAAACTGCTTCTAGTGGACAGATGCAATTTCTCCTTTGGGCTTTTCAGAGCTTAAAAATGTCACATCTGCTCAGATTTAGTTTAACATATTGCAGCTCAGTTTCTTTCCTCCCATTGTGTGCCTCAGCCTGACAGCACGACAGTCTATGCATGGAGAGAACACAATCATAGCAATTGCCAAAACAAGAAGTCATGGATTTTACACTCTTCATTTAGAGAAGCACAAATGGATACACATCTGTTTGATCCCTCATAATAAGTGAATTGCAGTATGAAGCTGAGATAACTCCATTTTATTTTTTTGGTCTGTATTCTGCAAGAATGCACCTTGTAAAGTATGAATTAAAGGCTCATGCCTGCAAAAAAAGTAAACAGCTAAAATCTGACAGAACCGACAGGTTTTGGACTAGTCCATCTCCTCATGGGGATTCTTGGGGTGTTCTTTGTTTTCAGAAGCATTTCTTGAACGGCAGTATAACTGCCAAAACAGTAACATATCAATCAGCCTCCCTACTCACTTGCATACTGTGTTGTCAGTTAGACTTAGCAACTGCCGTTCAGGAAATGCTTTTCAAACCAAAGAAAACCCTGAGAATCCCCCATGAGGAGATAGACTGGTCCAAAACCTGTCAGTTCTGTCATATTTTAACTGCATACTTTGTTCGTTGGAGTGGTCCTTTAAAGGAAGATGCAATTATTCAATACAGTTTTTCTTTAAAGTGACTCTGTAACAAAAATTACAACGTTTTTTCTACCATCCTACAAGTTCCTAAACCTATTCTAATCTGTTCTGGCTCACTGCAGCACTTTGTACTATCACCGTCTCTGTAATAAATCAATGTATCTTTCCCCTGTCAGACTTGTCGGCCTGTGTCTGGAAGGCTGCCAACTCTTCCGTGCTGGTCTGTTCCTCTATGCACACTCCAGTGTGTGTTTTATTTACATAAGCCAGCAGCTTCTCTGCTATCTTATCAGTGATAGAAGAGTGCTGGATAAAAATCCTCCTCTGTTAGGCTGTGAAAGTAGCTGGCTGACACATACTGAGGAATTACAAACACAGGCACAGGCAGAGCTGTCTGCAGGAAGCCTGTAATGTTCAGTGCATGAGAGAAGCTGGGGACAGAAGGTAAACACACAAATGATCTTTTGAGATTCAAAAGGAAAGCTGTATACAGCCTGCTTGTGTATGGATGTATTTTCTATGTGTGGACATATTGTACATCAATCTACTTCCTGTTTTGGTGGCCATTTTGTTTGTTTATAAACAAACTTTTTAAAACTGTTTTTGACTACTTTTAATGCGGCGGGGAGCGGCGAAATTGTGACAAGAGGGTAATAGGAGATGTCCCCTAACACACTGGTATGTTTACTTTTGTGCGATTTTAACAATACAGATTCTCTTTAAAGAGTAACTGTCAGGCATAAAATCCAAAATCAATTCTCTATTTTTAATCTATTAAAAAGTAAAAAGATTGCTAACCAGGCAATCAAAAAGTTCAAAATCAGTCATACTTTTCTTTTCCAATAGAATATCATTCCCCAGGTCCCCTGGCTCTTATTTGGTACATTTGTCAGACAAAGAAAGTTGCAGTGCATTCTGTTTTTTTTTTCTTCTCTACACTCCTCCCCTACATTAGTTATTCCCCTCAGACACAACTAATGCAGCCTGATTGGCTGAAGCCTCTTTCACTCGTTTTCCCCTCCCACACCTCTGTTGCTTTCTGATTGGCCAAAAGGATGATGTATAAAAATGCACTTCCTACTACAGAGCTGGGTGGCAGTGTCTGAAGACTAGGAGGAGGGCAGGCAATGAATACAGAATCAGAAACAGGAGAAGGAACAGAGTAAGGGAGGAAATTACATCAGGATTGGCTTCAATCAGAGGGAATCCAAGATGGCAAATGACACAAACAGAATTCTCTTTATTTACTATATGAAATTCACTTTAATCAAAACTTGGACAGTACAATACATCTGTTTTATAAGTAGAGGAAGTATTTGTCTACTTACAAATGTGTTTTTTTTCTAAAATAGTATGGATGACAGATCCTCTTTAAAGAGGACCCAGACTCTTGCACAGCACACAATGAAAAGTATTTATTGCTCAAGAAATTCACTTCTGGGTGTTCTCCTTTTGTTTAAGCAGAGCAGAATTAGCTCTTATCAGCAGCAAATAGATTGCAGGAGAGCTCAGCCTAGGCAGTTCTCTATCGAATAAACACAGACTTAACCCTTTCATTGCTCCCTGCAAAAGTGAAACCAAGAAAAACTTCATTATAATTCATGGTAATCATTAGCAAACCTGAAGATTTGTTTTTCATAAAGGTTATAATGCTGAGGCTAATATTTAGAGCAACGAGGAACTTCTGAGTTCTAGTTCCACTGTAATGTACATGTATGCTCAGTACTGTTTTAATACTTTACTGTTTCAGTTTATAAATGTCCTATTACCTATGAGTAATTCATATTTATTACCTCCACTAGCGCGTCAAACTTTATCTGGTCCGCAGGCTTTGCCCGTCCTTTTAAAATAGGTACTTTTGGCGCTTGATGCTAAGTTCACCCAAGTGCCAGCCCTCTCCCCCTTCTTCAGACAAGTATCTGTCCCTCCCCCAGGTAGGAAGTGCTGCCAGCCAGTATCTGCCCCCCTTTTTAGAAGGAAGTGTGGCCTGAATCAGTGTCTCTTCCCCCCTCCACACCTGAATATGCAGAGTGGCTGCAGTGGAGCACTATTACCTGGTCCATCACTACAACGGGGAATTGCAAAATAAAAATCAAGATCCACTGGGACTCGGAACAAAAATGTTTAGTGAAGTAGCTGCCATCAAGATAAGCATGGGAGCAGTTAATGCAGCCTACATGCTTCCTGTGGAGGTCAGGTTACTAGACCACCATAATGGCAGCATCAGGATTACATAGCTCCCAACTGTCGCTCTTTGGAGGGACAGTCCCTTCTTTTGCGGACCCAGTCCCACTGTCCCTCTTTCTACTTGATTTGTCCCTTATTTAGGACTGATGTTCAGATCTATGTAAATATACAGTATGTATTGTTCTACTAAAAATGTGTTTGAGTCTAAACTTTATTCCCATCCTTTAAATTGATATACTTCTCACTTTCAAATGTTAATATGAAAGAAAAGGAACCAGGATAGAAAGGACCAGTGTGGTTTGAATTCTAAAATAACATATTTTTCTTATGGGATCTTTATGGTAGGTGTGACTAGGGGTAAGTCTGGGGTGTGATAGGGGCATGGCTTAAATGTCCCTCTTTCTTACCTCCAAATGTTGGGAGATATAGGATTATCAGCAAAGCTTCATAAAGGACAAAACTCCTAGCATTGTGCTAGAGGTGTAAAGTACCATTGTCCCAATGTCCTGAATCACCGGCATTTTCTACTGGTCCCAATACATCACATTACTGCATATGGAGCCTAATACGTAGCTGAAATGTCATGTTTTGGCACAGTAACACTTTAGCTGATTTGAATGCTTTTCAGTTGAATGCAGATCATCTGAATGACGTCTTTAGAGGGCAATTTAAGAATGTTAATAAGTCAGATCTTGGAAATCAGTATACATATTTTGATTCAAGTGTATCTATTTTTGCATGCCTAAATACACATTGCAATAAATATTCCAATAACAAGAAGTCGTGAAAAGGAGCACAGCAGAGCATTTCTCACACATTTCTCATTGGAATAGTTATTTTTGGGAGCTTTGGAAGTAAAGGAGACATTGGCCTATATTATTACCATTAGTCTGGGAAAATGCAGTTTGGTTCATTGGTCACAGATTTAGTAAGGAAGAACTGCAAATAGCAATCCCACAGTGACACAATAGTGTTTTGGTTTTTATGTGTCTATTTTGTGGGGCTTTTATGTGTTTCAGCGTGTTTTTGTGTGTTTGTTTGTTTTTATGGTGCAACTAATTCCTTAGAGGAAAAAAATAAATAAACCCAGTAAATCACAGTATTTAAAGAGTAACTGTTAGGCATTATATGTGAAATCTATTTTCTATTTTAGCCTATTACATAGGATGTTAATAAGGCAATGCAAATAGTTGAAATTATTCTTACTTTTTTTCCTAGGAGGAATTTCTCTCCCCATGCCTGCAGGACGGAAAGCCGCAGAGCAGAAATGACAGGCAGGCTGATTGGCTAAAGCCTCTGTCAATCACCGCTCTGCTCTGCGATTGGCCGCCTGCTCTCCCCTGGTCTGCGGTGGTTGTAGCCGCTGTAAAAGCGCACGGAGGGGGGCCAGAGGCTATCTCCTGTCACTGTCCTCTGCCCCCCTCCTCCAGTGTGATGTCCGCGCGCCGCCGCCGCATTATCCTTCTTCCCCGCACAGAACTTTGGGGAAGGATAAAGGCAGCGCACAGACTCCAGGAATAATGTTCCCAGGCGCTGCAGTTCCCCCCTATACTCTCTGCACTGCCGCCGGTGGTAGTGCAGAGAGTATAGGGTGGAACTGCAGCGCTGCCTTGGATCTATTGTTAGGCGAGTCTTTGCTGTCTGCAGCTTTTCCTCCCCGCTTTGCTGAGAACAAGTGCGGTGAGGAGGGGGGTGCGGGGTTGGGGGAAGAATATACCGGAGGAAGCAAGATGGTCCCTGCCATGAAGAGAATGACCCTTTATTTATATTATAAAATTAATTGGAAGGAAACCGAGGACAGTGCAATACATCTGTTATGTGAGTAGAGGAAGTATTTATCTACTTACATATGTGTTTTCTTTGGGGGGCATGTTATTGCTAATAGTGCCTCTTTAAGAAGAGGGTAAGGTGAACAAACACCTTAGAAAAAAACACAGAGACAACAGGCACCCAAAAGCGCAATATGTCACTAGGCTTGGAGAAATGAATGAAAAGTGAAATATACTCACAAAGGTGGATTGCAGCAAGGGGCAACCAACCACATGAAGCAGATGGAGAACTATGACCCAAGCTTTTTGGCGACACAGCAGTGGCACTTTTATTGGCCTGAGGAAGTGTGCTTGTACTCACAAAACGCATTGCCTGTGCAAATAAAATCAACTTTATTGTATTTGTGTCAATGGAGAGGTAATGCTTCCTGGAAGCGTGATCATTCGCTTCCAGGACTTTTTGACTGTGGCCATCTTGTGGACAAATAGTAAAACTACACCCACATACATTTTTTATTACATAAATACATTAAATTACATTTAAAACTAGCTGTTTACCTACCACACCAAAAATTTCCCAAATAAAAATTTTAATAAAAAAAAAATTACAATTAAAAAAAACAAACATAAATAGTTACCTAAGGGTCTGAACTTTTTGAATATGAATGCCAAGAGAGTATATTAATATAATTTTCTAAATTATAAGCTTGAAAATAGTGATGGACGCAAATTGAAAAAATGCACCTTTATTTCCAAATAAAATATCAGCACCATCAATTGTGAGCGGGACATAATTTAAATGGTGTAATAACCGGGACAAATGGGCAAATAAAGTACATAGGTTTTAAATACGGTAGCATGTATTAATTTCAAACTATAATGGCCAAAAACTGAGAAATAATGAATTTTTCCATTTCTTTCTTAATATTCCTGTTACAATGGATTTAGAATAAAATAATTCTTTGCAAATTGTACAACCTAAAGAAAGCCTAATTAGTGGCAGAGAAAACAAGATATAGATCATTTCATTGTGATAAGTAGTGATAGTTATTGGCGAATGAATGGGAGGTGAAAGTTGCTCAGATGCATAAGGCGAACCACACTGTAGGCTGAAGTGGTTAATGAGATGCTAACAATTTTGGATTTTTTTAAAACTGGAGCAATCAAAATTAGTTTCTGATGATTCTGTCTAATTCTATGTGCATAAAATAAACATAACATTTGAATCAGCACAAAAATATTATTACATTGGGGGTGGGGGTCCAAAGTTTTGTTGGTGCGCCTTAGAGTTTCTAGTCATGGCTTTGCTTGTGTGGAATTATCAGCATGCCAGGAACTTTTTTTTATTTTTTTAGCAAAATAGTTACTAAATTCAAGAACACTGTAATGGACAAAATATAGTGCTGTCTGCTGGGTTATGCTATCAGATTTGAATATAATCTCTGAGGCCACTTTGCAATGGAGTAGATTTCATACCTTGGGATGTGGCATTAAGCCGAAGCTTTAATACAGAAATTCTGAATGAATATTAACATGAACGCTGGAATAACAATGAGCACAGAGAGGTATGGTCTGAATAAAACATAGTATTGTGCAGTCTCTCAACATTAAAAGCAGGCTCAGTGACTCTTCTGGAAAGTCATTGTCCTCACTGTCACTGAAGAGAATCCGCTGCTAAAAAAAAAGTACTCTGTGAGAGAGTACAGTACATATGTCACAAAATAATACATATCTGTACTGGGTATGTGCAATATAAAGGTGAAACTGGAAAAATGTGAATATCCTGCAAAAGTCAATTTATTTTAGTAACTCAACTTAACCACTTCAGGACCACAGTCTTTCTACCCCTTAAGGACCAGGCACTTTTTTTCCATTCAGACCACTGCAGCTTTCACGGTTTATTGCTCGGTCATACAACCTACCACCTAAATGAATTTTACCTCCTTTTCTTGTCACTAATACAGCTTTCTTTTGCTGCTATTTGATTGCTGCTGCGAGTTTTAGTTTTTATTATATTCATCAAAAAAGACATGAATTTTGGCAAAAAAAATTACTTTTTTAACTTGCTGTGCTGACATTTTTCAAATAAAGTAAAATTTCCTATACATTTGAGCGCGAAAGTTATTCTGCTACATGTCTTTGATAAAAAAAAAACATTCAGTGTATATTTATTGGATTGGGTAAAAGTTATAGCGTTTACAAACTATGGTGCCAAAAGTGAATTTTCCCATTTTCAAGCATCTCTGACTTTTCTGCGCACCTGTCAGGTTTCATGAGGGGCTAAAATTCCAGGATAGTACAAATACCGCCCAAATGACCCCATTTTGGAAAGAAGACATCCCAAAGTATTCAGTGAGAGGCATGGTGAGTTCATAGAAGATTTTATTTTTTGTCACAAGTTAGCGGAAAATGACACTTTCTGACAAAAAAAAGAAAAAAAAAAGTTTCCATTTCTTCTAACTTGCGACAAAAAAAAATGAAATCTGCCACGGACTCACTATGCTCCTCTCTGAATACCTTGAAGTGTCTACTTTCCAAAATGGGGTCATTTGTGGGGTGTGTTCACTGTCCTGGCATTTTGGAGGGTGCCTAATTGTAAGCACCCCTGTAAAGCCTAAAGATGCTCATTGGACTTTTGGCCCCTTAGCGCAGTTAGGCTGCAAAAAAGTGCCACACATGTGGTATTGCCGTACTCAGGAGAAGTAGTATAATGTGTTTTGGGGTGTATTTTTACACATACCCATGCTGGGTGGGAGAAATATCTCCGTAAATGACAATTGTTTTATTTTTTTTACACACAATTGTCTATTTATAGAGATATTTCTCCCACTCAGCATGGGTATGTGGAAAAATACACCCCAAAACACATTATACAACTTCTCCTGAGTACGGCGATACCACGTGTGGCACTTTTTTGCACCCTAACTGCGCTAAGGGGCCCAAAGTTCAATGAGCACCTTTAGGATTTCACAGGTCATTTTGAGAAATTTCGTTTCAAGACTACTCCTCACGCTTTAGGACCCCTAAAATGCCAGGACAGTATAGGAACCCCACAAATTACCCCATTTTAGAAAGAAGACACCCCAAGGTATTCCGTTAGGAGGATGGTGAGTTCATAGAAGATTATTTTTTTTGTCACAAGTTAGCGGAAATTGATTTTAATTGTTTTTTTTTCACAAAGTGTCATTTTCCGCTAACTTGTGACAAAAAATAAAATCTTCTATGAACTCACCATACTCCTAACGGAATACCTTGGGGTGTCTTCTTTCTAAAATGGGGTCATTTGTGGGGTTCCTATACTGCCCTGGCATTTTAGGGGCCCTAAACCGTGAGGAGTAGTCTTGAAACCAAATGTCGCAAAATGACCTGTGAAATCCTAAAGGTACTCATTGGACTTTGGGCCTCTTAGCGCACTTAGGGTGCAAAAAAGTGCCACACATGTAGTACCGCCGTACTCAGGAGAAGTAGTATAATGTGTTTTGGGGTGTATTTTTACACATACCCATGCTGGGTGGGAGAAATATCTCTGTAAATGACAATTGTTTGATTTTTTTTACACACAATTGTCCTTTTACAGAGATATTTCTCCCACCCAGCATGGGTATGTGTAAAAATACACCCCAAAACACAATATACTACTTCTTCTGAGTACGGCGATACCACATGTGTGACACTTTTTTGCAACCTAGGTGCGCTAAGGGGCCTAACGTCCTATTCACAGGTCATTTTGAGGCATTTGGATTCTATACTACTGCTCACGGTTTAGGGCCCCTAAAATGCCAGGGCAGTATAGGAACCCCACAAGTGACCCCATTTTAGAAAGAAGACACCCCAAGGTATTCTGTTAGGAGTATGGTGAGTTCATAGAAGATTTTTTTTTTTGTCACAAGTTAGCGGAAAATGACACTTTGTGAAAAAAAAACAATACATATCAATTTCCGCTAACTTGTGACAAAAAATAAAATCTTCTATGAACTCATCATACACCTAACAGAATACCTTGGGGTGTCTTCTTTCTAAAATGGGGTCACTTGTGGGGTTCCTATACTGCCCTGGCATTTTAGGGGCCCTAAACCGTGAGGAGTAGTCTTGAACCCAAATGTCTCAAAATGACCTGTGAAATCCTAAAGGTACTCATTGGACTTTGGGCCCCTTAGCACAGTTAGGCTGCAAAAAAGTGTCACACATGTGGTATCGCCATACTCAGAAGAAGTAGTATAATGTGTTTTGTGGTGTATTTTTACATATAACCATGCTGGGTGGGAGAAATATCTCTGTAAATGACACATTTTTGATTTTTTTTACACACAATTGTCCATTTACAGAGATATTTCTCCCACCCAGCATGGGTATGTGTAAAAATACACCACAAAACACATTATACTACTTCTCCTGAGTATGGCGATACCACATGTGTGACACTTTTTTGCAGCCTAGGTGCGCTAAGGGGCCCAACGTCCTATTCACAGGTCATTTTGAGGCATTTGTTTTCTAGACTACTCCTCACGGTTTAGGGCCCCTAAAATGCCAGGGCAGTATAGGAACCCCACAAGTGACCCCATTTTAGAAAGAAGACACCCCAAGGTATTCCGTTAGGGGTATGGTGAGTTCATAGAAGATTTTATTTTTTGTCACAAGTTACTGAAAAATTACACTTTGTGAAAAAAACAATAAAAATCCAATTTCCGCTAACTTTTGACAAAAAATAAAATCTTCTATGAACTCATCATACACCTAACAGAATTACCTTGGGGTGTCTTCTTTCTAAAATGGGGTCACTTGTGGGGTTCCTATACTGCCCTGGCATTTTACGGGCCCAAAACTGTGAGTAGTCTGGAAACCAAATTTCTCAAAATGACTGATCAGGGGTATAAGCATCTGCAAATTTTGATGACAGGTGGTCTATGAGGGGGCAAATTTTGTGGAACCGGTCATAAGCAGGGTGGCCTCTTAGATGACAGGATGTTTTGGGCCTGATCTGATGGATAGGAGTGCTAGGGGGGTGACAGGAGGTGATTGATGGGTGTCTCAGGGGGCGGTTAGAGGGGAAAATAGATGCAATCAATGCACTGGGGAGGTGATCGGAAGGGGGTCTGAGGGGGATCTGAGGGTTTGGCCGAGTGATCAGGAGCCCACACGGGGCAAATTAGGGCCTGATCTAATGGGAAGGTGTGCTAGGGGGTGACAGGAGGTGATTGATGGGTGTCTCAAGGTGTGATTAGAGGGGGGAAATAGATGCAAGCAATGCACTAGCGAGGTGATCAGGGCTGGGGTCTGAGGACGTTCTGAGGTGTGGGCGGGTGATTGGGTGCCCGCAAGGGGCAGATTAGGGTCTAATCTAATGGGTAACCGTGACAGGTGGTGATAGGGGGTGATTGATGGGTAATTAGTGGGTGTTTAGAGGAGAGAAGAGATGTAAACACTGCACTTGGGAGGTGATCTGATGTCGGATCTGCGGGCGATCTATTGGTGTGGGTGGGTGATCAGATTGCCCGCAAGGGGCAGGTTAGGGGCTGATTGATGGGTGGCAGTGACAGGGGGTGATTGATGGGTGGCAGTGACAGGGGGTGATTGATAGGTGATTGACAGATGATCAGTGGGTTATTACAGGGAATAACAGATGTAAATATTGCACTGGCGAATTGATAAGGGGGGGTCTGAGGGCAATCTGAGTGTGTGGGCGGGTGATTGGGTGCCCGCAATGGGCAGATTAGGGTCTAATCTGATGGGTAACAGTGACAGGTGGTGATAGGGGGTGATTAATGGGTAATTAGTGGGTGTTTAGAGGAGAGAATAGATGTAAACGATGGATTTGGGAGGTGATCTGATGTCGGATCTGCGGGCGATCTATTGGTGTGGGTGGGTGATCAGATTGCCCGCAAGGGGCAGGTTAGGGGCTGATTGATGGATGGCAGTGACAGGGGGTGATTGATGGGTGGCAGTGACAGGGGGTGATTGATAGGTGATTGACAGGTGATCAGTGGGTTATTACAGGGAATAACAGATGTAAATATTGCACTGGCGAATTGATAAAGGGGGGTCTGAGGGTAATCTGAGCGTGTGGGCGGGTGATTGGGTGCCCGCAAGGGGTAGATTAGGGTCTAATCTGATGGGTAACAGTGACAGGTGGTGATAGGGGGTGATTGATGGGTGATTGATGGGTAATTAGTGGGTGTTTAGAGGAGAGAAGAGATGTAAACACTGCACTTGGGAGGTGATCTGATGTCGGATCTGCGGGCGATCTATTGGTGTGGGTGGGTGATCAGATTGCCCGCAAGGGGCAGGTTAGGGGCTGATTGATGGGTAGCAGTGACAGGGGGTGATTGACGGGTGATTGACGGGTGATCAGGGGGGATAGATGCATACAGTACACGGGGGGGGTCTGGGGGGGGGGGGGTCTGGGGAGAATCTGAGGGGTGGGGGGTGATCAGGAGGGGGCAGTGGGCAGGGGGGGGGGATAAAAAAAAATAGCGTTGACAGATAGTGACAGGGAGTGATTGATGGGTGATTAGGGGGGTGACTGGGTGCAAACAGTGGTCTGGGGGGTGGGCAGGGGGGGTCTGAGGGGTGCTGTGGGCGATCAGGGGGCAGGGGGGGGGGAATCAGTGTGCTTTGGTGCAGACTAGGGTGGCTGCAGCCTGCCCTGGTGGTCCCTCGGACACTGGGACCACCAGAGCAGGAGGCAGCCAGTATAATAGGCTTTGTATACATTACAAAGCCTATTATACTATGTACATGCGGCGATCCGGGTGCTAGTAACCCGCCGGCGCTTCCGAACGGCCGGCGGGTTACTACGAGCGGTGGGCGGAGCCAGTCCCCGGCGGCTGATCGCGTACGAATGACGCGATCGCCGCATAGTCACTCCCGCAGCCGCCCCCGCCGATGGGCGTATTGCGGTCGTTTGGGCCCAGTCTTTGCCGCCGCCCATCGGCTGGGGGCGGTCCTCAAGTGGTTAAAGAGGTACTCCAGTTAAAATAATGTAATAAAAAAAGTGCTTCATTTTTACAATAATTATGTATAAATGATTTAGGCCTCAATTCACGGAGCACTATCAAACGTTTATCAAACACTTTATCAAACGTTTGATAATTTACCTCAATCGTAAAATCTCATTTTAAATTTACTAAGGTGTTATATATTTATCGAATGTTTTACGGATAAAACGTTCAACAAATATATAACACCTTAGTGAGATTTTACCCATGAGGTAGATTATCAAACGTTTGATAAAGTGTTTGATAAACGATTGATAATACTCCGTGAATTGAGGCCTGAGTCAGTGTTTGCTCATTGTTAAAGTTTTCCTCATCCTTTAATGCTGGCAGGTGATGTCACTGGAAGTAGCCACTGCTTGCTTTTTTGGGAGTTGGATACAGCTGTAAACAGCTATTTCCCACAATGCAATGAGGTTCACAGGCAGAAAACTGCCAGGACCATGGGCCTCACAGTTTCCTGTAGGAGGGGTTTCACCACAATATCAGCCACACAGAGCCCCCTGATGATCCGTTTGTGAAAAGGAATAGATTTCTCATGGGAAAGGGGGTATCAGCTACTGAGTGGGATGAAGTTTAATTCTTGGTCACAGTTTCTCTTTAAAAGGTGATTAATTAGCTGATTAGCGTCTGACACTTTGGGCTCTATTCATAAAAAAGTTGTGGCGAAAAAACTCCTGGAGGGAAAATACCGCAGCGGTATTTTACACTTCTGGGTGGTCATTCAAAAAAATCTTGCCAGCTGCGATGCAAGAGCGGAGATCTCCCGCTGAAGGCTGGCGGTAAGCTGTCGGAAGGCATGCGGAAACACTTCAGCTGGCAGAGTCCCTCCGTGCACTGCTCTCTCTGGGAGATCTGTCCCATTCACTTGTATGTAATCCGCAAAATCAGAGGAAGCGGTATTTCCCGTCCACATACCGCTAGCTCTAAACTTCATGAATGGCCATTTTGTTACTTTTTTCTAGATAAATCTAGAAAAACACTGGAGAGGGCGGAAATTTCTCGCTCTGCTGGGGGATTGTAGATTTTCATGCGGGAACAGCTTTTATGAATGCCCACTTTGCTAAATGGACGGGAAAAGCCGCTGTTTTGAGCGGAAAACTTGCGGTAAGGTTTTATGAATAGAGCCCTTTGAGCCTAGAATATTAAACATAATACACAATATTTTAATGGTCTGAGATGATCTGAGGCTTGAAATATCTTGCTTTGCATGTAATGAGTCTGTTTCATATATTAGTTCTACCCTGTAAGTTGAATTACTGAAATAAATGGACATTTGCATGATATTCTAATTTTCCGCGTTTTACCTGTAAATACAGTATATATGCTGTTTGCAATTAATCATCTCATCTGTTTGTTTTTTATTTTCTATTTAGTAGCATGATACAGTATTTAGTCAGGAAAATATTCATTATTAAAAGAAAAAGTGTGCTCTCTGTTTAGAGCTCCACCTACTAGTGTGACTGGTAAGCGCTGAAAGTAAAAAGGTGCTTGTTTTACTTCTGTGTAGTAAAAGATCACATCGCCACATAGAAGGGAATTGGCTTTAAGTCAGGAGACTTGTTTTTTTGTTGTGTAAACCTATGTGCGGACACTAGTGTCACCTGAAACAATCATTTGTGATTGTTTCAGGTTTAAGCACGGAGCCTCTCCAAAGCCCGTCTCTACCTCATGAGCTTCCGGTCACGCCCCCATTTGTGACTATTTCAGGACTGATTGCTTCACGGACACCCTACTCCCTTTTTTTTTTTATGTAGATCACACTTTCTAGCCAAAACAAAAATGTATTATTTTAACAAAAATTATGTCTCGGCACAATAAATTAAACAAATGTGTTAACATTATTTTATTCTCTCAAAAATTCTTCTTGACATATTATAAATAAAATATATAAAATAGATTATTAATAATTTTTTACTAGAGCATTTCGCCCTTTGCTGCAACGCCTGTGTGTTAGGGTTTCTTATCACCCTCAAGTTGCGTATAGATATAAGATTACAGCAGGGGTGTCAAACTCAAATACAAAGTGGGCTGAAATTGAGCTCTGGGACCAAGTCGCGGGCCAATCTCAGTGTCTAGTGGCCACCTCTCTCCCTTATAAAGTTCCCTGGTGTCTAATAGCCCTTTCCTTCTCCTATGCAGTTCCCTGGTGTCTAGTAGCCCTCCTCCCTCCCCTAAACAGTTTCCTGGCGTTTAGTGGTCCTACCTCCCTCATTTATACAGTTCCCTGGTGTTTAGTGGTCCTCTCACTCTCCCCTATACAGTTTCTTACTGTCTAGTGGCCCCCTCCTTTCCCTATACAGTTCGCTGGTATCTAGTGCCCCCCTCCCTCTCCAGTACAGTTCCCTGGTATCTAGTGCTTTCTCCCTCCCCATATGGCTTCCCTGGTGATCTAGGGCTTCCCCTCCAATATAGCCTCTCTGGTGGTCTACAGTGGGCCAAACATAATGCAAAGTGGGGAAATCACCTCAGGGGCACATCTGAGAACTCTGAGGGCCAGATTTGGCCCACGGGCTGGAGTTTGACATGTATGGATTACAGTCAGTCAGTTTGAGAATTTGTGTTTGGTGGACACCCATCTGATTTTAACTGAAGCCCCTCCCCCAATGTCCCAGCCCAGCTTTGAGGCAATATCATTGGTGTGATTGAATTTTCTTGACAAGTCATTCTTTAGTTTTCCAACTATATTGCTCTAATAGCTCTTGATGTGCGCCTTCACATCCGACAACCTTCATGTGTGTTCACCAGGCCTGAATAAAACTTTTTAGAAACCCATAGAAGGATGGGTTTACATGAGATCTCATTCATACAGGAATAGCATTCTGTTCTCCTGAGAGACCTTTACGAGGAAACTAAGACTGTGACACCAGTGTTTGCTGAAATTACAGTTTACTTTCATTGTAGCTCACTGTTGACCAAAGTAAATGCCTCATTTAGGAACTTTATTTACTGAGTTAATTGACCTTAACCTACATTCATCTGGTGGTGAGCAGGCCTCAGGAATGCACACGAGATGTCAGATTTTGGTGACCACTTCTACAGGCTCTAAAATGAGCAATACATGGATCTATAGTATAGATATAGTTTATTGCTGGTTTCCTTGAAAGATAATTTGTGGGTCGTGGCTGGATAGTATAATGGTTAATGCCTCTGACATGGGAGACCAGGGTCTAAACGCTGGCTCTTCCTATTCTGTAAGCCAGCAACTATTCAGTAACGAGTTCTTGGGCAATACTTCCTAACACTGCTACTGCCTACTGAGTGGGGGTCATTACCTGAGGGCCAAGCCCTTGTCCACTGTTTGCTACCCATTCATACGGTCCAGGCTTGTTTAAAGAGACACTGAAGCGAAAAAAAATTGTGATATAATGAATTGCTTGGGTAATACAGATAATTACTAGAACATTAGTAGCAAAAAAAATATTCTCATATTTTTATTTTCAGCTATACAGCTTTTTTTTTTATAACATTGCATCAATCTCTAATATTTGCAGTTTACACACTATTCAGCATTCTAAATGTTTTTACAGAACAGGCAGTGAACTTTTGACCTGTCCTGAACTGTTCTCTGCAAAAGAAAAAACAGTACAGTTCAGATAACAACCTTTAGAAAACAGAGCTCTCTGCGACTTTGAAAGTCATGGAGCTCAATGGCAATTTGCATAGATAACAACTGGCGTTTCTTAAAGCGGAATATAACCCTGCATTTCAACTTTGCTCTAAAACATTATTTACAGCATATTATATGCAAAAAGCATTTTTTTTTTTACTAGACCAGCATTGGAAGGGTTAAACAGAGGTTTTAAGTTCCGTGCAGACGTTCAGATAGTTACATTCTATTTAGTTAGATGTATCTATTGATAAACAGTTACACACTCTGGCTGTCCTCCAAGCTCCTTCTCAGTGAGAGAGATGAGTCACAATAAACACTTAAAAGATACATATTTGTAAACAAAAAGTATCTAACTGAAGTTCGGATGCGTCTGCAGAAATCTCTAGGGACTTTAGAGCCCTGTGTAACCCTTCCAATGCTGGTCTAGTAAAAAAAAAATGCTGGTTGCATATAATATACTGTAAATAATGTTTTAGAGCAAAGTTGAAATGCAGGGTTATATTCCGCTTTAACTCTTCCTGTACTGGAAACAATATTAGACTTATGTCTCTGCTTCTAATGCTTTATTTCTTAGCTGTTCTGCACAACCAACTCATTATATTATATATATTTTTTTTTTCACTTCAGTGTCTCTTTAAGGCTCCGCCTGACCAAATAGATTCCCTGCAAAGATCATATAAAGTACAATTTTTTTTGTATCCATGTAGGCACACCCGAAATATCTTAGTTTATATTCAAAAAGGAGTTTTAAGAGCAAACAGGCACTTACAACTTACTAAGCATAACTATTTCATAATCTCATTCATAGCTGCAGTCTGCCTCCACAGCAGTTTGCAGATTAAAAAAAGTGAAATAGTAAGGATCATTTAAAAATTATGTTATGCTGAGAATATATTTTGCTCAGTGGCAATGGTCCTCGATTGCTTAAGTAGCCCACTGAATTATGTTTTGTTGCTTCGAGTTACTATATTGCTGTTCAGATAGGTTGTTTTAATGACATTGTGTTGCTGCAGACTGCGGTGTGAAGCTCGGATGTCACCTATCGCCTGAATGCTTGCGTGAAGTGCCAATTTAGATATCCCTGTTCAGGAATGTATCAGAAGAAGCTTTCTATATTATGCCGTGAAGCCTCATTAGAGTGACAAGCGCCTGGCAGGGTGTTTGGCTCCTGTAGCATTTGCAGCAGATGCAGAACATATTAGATCAAAGAAAGAGACAGAGGTGTATTTAAGTTACACCATGCTACACTCTCTGCTTGTTCCTAGGGATTAGGCAGCTCGTTGCTCTCTAGGCAGTCTATTACTAATTTGAATTTCACGGCGAGGCAAAACCATGGCCTTCACATGGATGACGTCCCAAAGCCCAACCATGCTAAAACTTATTTCAATTTTTTTTAATAGTCCTGGAGATCATTAGAACCTTCAGAACGTTATTTGTTGTCTGTGTCTCCAGTGCGGACAGCTCCCTCATTTTCTGCCTTGTTAAAGTGAACCGAGCACCTTTTTTATCATTCAGGACATTTCTATAGCACATGAAAAATGCATGCCGACAATCTGTTTCATTATTAAAATAAACTTTCATTTTACCTTGTATTTTACATTCAAAGTAGATTAATTACCCTGTTTCAGCAGGGCTGCCCGGCCGTCCCCGGCCGCAGAGCTTTCAGGTTCCTAATTGTTTTATTGGGCTAATTACCAAGAGGTAAACAATGCTATTAGACAACAAAGGGGGTTAGTAATTAGGACTGTTTCTTCAAAGACCTAGTTTGTGTCAATGTGTCAAGATAGCATCTCTGACTTCTGTAAATAAGGAATGTGAGAAGGGGAGGGGGGAACATGGCAGCTTCTTTGCCAGGAGAGATTCCATTGAAAGAGAATGTGCTCAGTTCCCTTTAACACACTCAGTTCTAATTTGACTCTCTCTGAGCGGGAAAATGAGGTAGAACTATACAAATCTGACAGTGATTGTAATGTTTATTCATTTTCAATTAAGTTTTTTATTTTCATTTTTTTTGATTGGTTGTCTTTGATCAGATCAGGGTAAGATATGCCCCTACTTCATGTGGTGGTAAAGGATCTGGCTAATTGTTTGGAGAGCCTGACCTTCTGCTATCAAGTAGAGTAGTAGGGGTGTCTCAGCACTCTAAAGAAAAAGACACAGGAGATAAAAAAAACGGGAGCCCAATAGTGCATTATGTTTTCATATACCGGTTATCAACAGGTTTTTTGCAAATAGTCGATCAGCAAAGGGAGCCTTTTGAGCGAGGCTCCCTTTTCTGATCAGCTATTTGCAATTGGTACTGTTATTGGCCTGAGGAAGCAGGTTTAGACCCGCGAAACGTGTTGCCTATGCTACATAAATATTTCTTTGTCTGTACAAAGATCTCGTCATTGAGGTAAGCCATCTAATTTTTTTTTATTTTATCTTGTTTTTAATCCAAATTTATCCACATTGGGGTGCCTCTTTACCCAAATTGTGCTCCTGCTATGAAAACTGTGATGGCTTAAACCCAACAGACACAAATATCATGTGCCACTAGCATCAGTGGGGTAAAGAAGTTGGGGCCACACCAGGGCCCCGGGGCCTAAGTGTTAAGATATGTGATGATTCATATGCCCTTATACAGCATATCCACTGATCTAGAGTCATGTGACAATGTTGTCTGTTTGTTAACCAGGAAGTATTAAATAAAGTTTACTCAGAGAAAGCAGAGAAAATAAAGAAAGAAAAGAAAATTTAATTTGTCGGAAGCTGGCAGACATGGGTGGGGCTCGGGGAGTGATTTAGAGGGAAACGGCTGGCAGGTAATTATACCTTAAAGTTAAAAATGATCCATATAATGTAAAATTTAAACTGAATTTCATTTTTAAGAGACAAGAATATCCTTTACAATTATTTTGACTCTTGATGAGTCTAAGATGTAAATGTTAAACTTAGCTCTTTTCAGTATGAGCTAACTAAATTTCACCATGAGCTCGCTGGGTAATCTGTAACTGTAGGTGCTTCAAGTCCCACCCCATAGAACCCTATTATTCCATGCCATGCACTGATGAGAATCAGCCAGTCCAAAACAGTCTGTACGCATGTTGGATTAGTTTGGCTCTGCAATATTAACACTCTACACAGACATGTTGCTAGAGTTGAGCCACATGTACTGTGTTTATGGTGGGGATGATGGGCTGTAGGAGCTTTTGCAGGTTTTCATGAAAGCCTGGCAGTTGATCGCAGCATCTCGACTCATCTCAAAAGCAGCATGCAGCTTCTAGAAGTCGTTTGCTGTTGAAGGCATTGTATTTGGCAGCACAGTGGCGTAGTGGTTAGCTCTCTCGCCTTGCAGCGCTGGGTCCCCGGTTCGAATCACAGCCAGGGCACTATCTGCAAAGAGTTTGTATGTTCTCTCCGTGTCTGCGTGGGTTTCCTCCCACATTCCAAAAACATACAGATAAGTTAATTGGCTCCCTTTAAAAATTGACCCTAGACTACAGTACTTACACTACATAATATAGACATATGGCAATGGTAGGGATTAGAATGTGAGCTCCTTTGAGGGACAGTTAGTGACAAGATATATATATACACTGTACAGCGCTGCGTAGTATGTCGGCGCTATATAAATACAAAATAATAATAATAATAATATTTGAATGCCAGCAAAAGCCATTGAAATCCAACAAAAGCCCAAATCCCAGCTCTTTCCCTACACACACTTCCTGAAAGAGCCACCAAAAAGCCTAGAAAAACACAATGCTCTCCTAAAAGCCATTAAAAGCCTTCAAAAGACTTTAAAAGCTTAGCTGTTAAAAGCTGGCGTTCTTGGGGAAAAAATGGTGTTTAAACAAGACGCTGAGCAGAAGTTCAGCAGAAGCCTGCCTGAACCAAGCATAATGCCGTGTTTTAATGCCAGCAAAACATCTGTGTTAACCAGCCCTAACGCTCCCATTCACTTGCATGGGGCGGCTGTAGGGCCCTAAAAACATTACTTTTAAAATGCCGCGTTTATTGCCAGCAAAACGTCAATACATAAACCAACCCTGACGCATGTAGCCGTTATTTAGAGATTTCGCTATATTCTCGCCCGAAACGTCCCTGAACTGAAAAACGAATGTGTTTTTTTTTTTATGTATTTCTTTACTGCAACTCATTATTATTATTTTAAATTGTAGATATCAATAACTCGAATCATCTTGCAAATTGAAATAAGAGCTATTTTTGTGTTGAAAAGAAGTACAATTGCGCCACTGAGAGCTCACTGTTTGAAAGGAAAAATGTTGAATGGCTCCTAATTAAGGACAGATTCTAGACACTGTTTGCTTTAGCAGATAGTTTTAAAAATACCATTGTGGTGTGTAAAGAAAGATAAAGTTTTTATAAATTACAGGTCTTCACTTTGCTGTCAGCTCAGGAAACAAAGTGTGCCAAGCTTTCATGGAAACCCATAATCTTAATAGAAATCTGGTCAAGATTCTTTGTTTTGGCTTTATTTTGTGTATGCAGTGTGAGGAAGAAAACTCTACGGGGAGGATTTACTAGTTGGAGAACTGTGAAGAACATAAATGATCCTGAAAATCTGGACTGATTTTTATTTTCCAAAAGCTGTTGTGTGTAGGCAAGTACAGCCCCCACTTAAAGAGGAACTCCAGTCTAAACAAACATACTGTCATTTAGGCCCGGTTCACATTAGCGGTTGCTATCCGGAATCGCCGTGCCGGAGCCGTGCCGGAGCCGGACCGCATGCGGACCGGACGAAACGGACGCACGGCATAGCAATGAAAGTCTATGCGACCGTTCACATGCGTCCGTTTCGTCCGGACCGGAGCCGGACCGGATCCGGACTCCGGCGTCCGTTCCAACATGCGCTATTTTTTGGTCCGGCTGGTCCGGCTGACGTATCCGGACCGGAGCCGGAATGTTGCATCCGGCCAATGGAAACCAATGAGAACCGGAGAGCGCACAACACACTGGCTATAAAAACCGGATGTTGTACCACACTTCCTATGCAGACTCTATGGTATGGTGGCCATTTTGGATGGGGACCACATGGCACCAGCGTTCACAGAGTGGAGCAGCAGTGACTTCATGCTGGAGCTCTTTGGCAGCAATATGGAGCAGGATCAGTCTGATAGCGAGGGGGTGAGGCCCTACACATCAGAAGACCTCATCCTACAGGTGCAGCAGGTACCAGCCCTGTGGGACAAGGGGGATGCGGACCACAGCAACATAAAAAAATGCAGAGGCCTGTGGAAAAAAATTGCCAAGCTGTATGTGGAGGACTTTGAGAACTTGAGCAAGAGACAGCAAGGCACAGAGGGTATGTTGACTAGAAGTTTTTTTGGGGGGGGGCTTGTGGTTTAAGCTTGTGATGTATTCAACTTTTGCTATGGATTTGTGTCACCCACGTGTTGCCCACCCACCCGTGGCCCACCCACCTGTTCCCCACCCACCTGTACCCCACCTGTGATGTATCCCACCCACCTGTACCCCACCTGTGATGTATCCCACCCACCTGTACCCCACCTGTGATGTATCCCACCCACCTGTACCCCACCTGTGATGTATCCCACCCACCTGTACCCCACCTGTGATGTATCCCACCCACCTGTACCCCACCTGTGTTGTATCCCACCCACCTCTACCCCACCTGTGATGTATCCCACCCACCTGTGTTGTATCCCACCCACCTGTACCCCACCTGTGATGTATCCCACCCACCTGTACCCCACCTGTGTTGTATCCCACCCACCTGTGATGTATCCCACCCACCTGTGATGTATCCCACCCACCTGCGATGTACCCCACCTGTGTTGTATCCCACCCACCTCTACCCCACCTGTGATGTATCCCACCCACCTGTGTTGTATCCCACCCACCTGTACCCCACCTGTGATGTATCCCACCCACCTGTACCCCACCTGTGATGTATCCCACCCACCTGTACCCCACCTGTGATGTATCCCACCCACCTGTACCCCACCTGTGTTGTATCCCACCCACCTCTACCCCACCTGTGATGTATCCCACCCACCTGTGTTGTATCCCACCCACCTGTACCCCACCTGTGATGTATCCCACCCACCTGTACCCCACCTGTGTTGTATCCCACCCACCTGTGATGTATCCCACCCACCTGTGATGTATCCCACCCACCTGCGCTGTACCCCACCTGTGTTGTATCCCACCCACCTCTACCCCACCTGTGATGTATCCCACCCACCTGTGTTGTATCCCACCCACCTGTACCCCACCTGTGATGTATCCCACCCACCTGTACCCCACCTGTGATGTATCCCACCCACCTGTACCCCACCTGTGATGTATCCCACCCACCTGTACCCCACCTGTGTTGTATCCCACCCACCTCTACCCCACCTGTGATGTATCCCACCCACCTGTGTTGTATCCCACCCACCTGTACCCCACCTGTGATGTATCCCACCCACCTGTACCCCACCTGTGTTGTATCCCACCCACCTGCGATGTACCCCACCTGTGCACATAAAACATACACAATGACCAATTATTATACATCAATTTATTGTAAAAAATTAATACATTTAAAATCACTCAAACTTGAAACTCCAAAATAAACACATTTCAACAAAACATATTAAAAACCAAACATTCACCCTCGTCCAGGTGGTGTGGTAAAATAAAGTCTCAGTTGGTCCCTGTTCCGCAGTGACACTACCCTTGGCCTGGTTGCATACCTCCGCAGGGGCATTAGTGGAAGCACATTCGGGGGTTCCGGAGTCTCTCTTTCCTCCTGCCGCACAAAGTTGTGGAGGATGCATGCTGCCTTCACCACGACAACTGCGTTGCCCGGTTTCAGCAGCATGGGCGTGTGGAACACCCTCCACTTTGACACCAGGATCCCAAATGTGCACTCCACCATTCTCCTTGCACGGCTCAACCGAGCATTGAAGTGTAGCTGGCTGGCATCAAGTCCCCTGTCTGGGTACGGACGCATTACATGGTCGGACAGGGCGAAGGCCTCGTCCCCCACAAACACATAGGGGTAGGCCGGTGCCCTTGTCCCAGGCCAGGGTCTGTCACGGGGGAGACGCAGTCTGCCTTCCTCCATCAGCCGGCAAAGGGTCGTACGCTGGAAAATTCCAGAGTCATTGGAACTACCGTACGACCCCACATCCACGTACACAAACTTGTAGTCCGCATCTGCCACTGCCATTAGAACAATGCTGAAGTATTTTTTATAGTTGAAATAATGGCTGCCACTCCCCACGGGTTTCTGAATCCGGATGTGTTTCCCATCCAGTGCGCCAACACAATTAGGAAACTTGCACTCGGTCCAGAAGCCCTGGGCGATCTCCTCCCATTTCGTGGTGTCCGGCACAGGCATGTATCTGGCCCTCAGTCGCGTCCAAAGGATCCTCGAAGTCCTCACGACGATGCCTGCCACCGTGCTCTTCCCAATACGAAATGTGACATGTAGCGATGTATATGTTTGTCCAGTTGCAATGTACCTACAAGAGAAATAATCGAAATCAATTTTTCATGTCGTTACAGGAGAAAGGTACAAGACAAGGTGGCGCAATATACGGGATGCATATGTGAAATGGCTACGGAAGAAAAAACTTGCCGAACGAAGTGGCAGTGGCGGGGGAAGGCGACAAAAAGACTACCAATTTGCCAAGCAATTGTCTTTCATCAATGCAAGCCTGGAACCTAGACTGTAAGTACCACTACTGTGGGCAGGAACTGAGAGCTCATTTACCATGACTTCGGCCATGTATTGCTATGGCCTCAATTCCCATGGCTAGCGAACTTTTCTCACAAGCTTTATCAAATGTTGGGTAGAAACGGGTGATAAAGTGATTGCTAGTGTTTGCTAGCTCTGTGAATTGACGCCACATGCTGTTTGGCACACCAATAAATATTTTTTTTATCTACAGGACTGAAGACAATTTGGAGCAAGAGGAACCGACCCAGGAGGCACGGTTCAGCAGTGAGGAGAGCTTGGTGGATGATGACGTCGCCGATGTAACCTATTTCCCCGAGGCGAGGAGTAGGAGGAGGGAGTCCTTCATCACAACTCCGTCCTTTGATGATGACTTGGCAGAAGAGAGCTTGGATGTTGAGGTTGCAGGACCGAGTGTGGAAGAAGCTGAACCTCCACAATCGACCGCTATGGAAGCTCCAGGGGAACAAGAACAAAGTGAGGAGCACCGAGAGACTGCAGCACAACCAGCGCGCAGGGCAACCCCGACACAGGCCAGAGGACGGGAAGATGCTGCCACACCACCAGTGAGGACCACCACACCAGTGAGGCGTCGAGGTACCCTCCCCCCAACAAGGAGAGAGACAGAGTCCGAGATGTCCGGGGCTGTCTCCGGACTTCTCGGGATTCTTCAGAGCCACCAAACTCTCATAACCCGGCAGTTGCAAGATGAGGACAGGGGCCATATCATGGAGCAGTACAAGTCCCACATCACTTCACTGCAATGTGAGCTCGACGCTGTACATGGGCACTACAGGGACGAGCTTAAAATGATGCATGAGATGCACAGAGGAGAAATCGACCAACTGCGTGCGCAGCATCATCAGTCGGTGGGCCAGCTGCAGAACATGATGCAGCAAATGCATCAACAAAGCAAGGAACTACTGAAATTGCAGGCACACCCGTGTTTTCACACTGTGATGTCTCTAATACCATATCTTGAAAAGGTGCCTTCACAAAACCTGATGGCGTGCCATTCCAATTTGCTGGAGGTGATTAAACAGCACATGGACACGCCATTATTGCAACCACCAATTTTTAGACCCCCACAACCAACAGCGGTGCCCACCTGGCAATCATCACAGATGTACACCGGCTACAGAGGCAGTCAATATGGGCCACCGCTGTCAGGGTCCAGCTCATCCACGACCAGCACCCAAGAGAGTCCAGATTTCCAGGCAGCAACTCCCACCTTTTCTAGTAGTGGTGCCGATACAATTTGAAAAAAAAAGTCAAATTGTTCCTGGACATGCTCCTCTGAATACCTCCGATCCTCGGAGGAAGGATACCATCACAGGGCTTTTTAACTTTTGGTTTTGCTGGACTTGAACTTTAGGGCCTGGTGTCCCCAAAAGACACTACCTGGGTCACAACCTTGTGCCTGTTGCACTGCACCTGTAGTCCTGCACCTGTGCCTTTGATTCCTCTTGTTCCTTACTTTGTTGATCCTAATCACTTGCACAAGACCCTTGGAGCCATGGGTGAAGGACACCTTCACTGGTCGGTGAGAGGCCTAGCCTTTTCACTGACCTGTGTCCTTCATCCATGGCTCAGAGGGTCCTGTGCCAGTCGTTAGGTTTTAGAAGCACTAATAATTTAGGGCCTGGTGTCCCCAAAAGACACTACCTGGGTCACAACCTTGTGCCTGTTGCACTGCACCTGTAGTCCTGCACCTGTGCCTTTGATTCCTCTTGTTCCTTACTTTGTTGATCCTAATCACTTGCACAAGACCCTTGGAGCCATGGGTGAAGGACACCTTCACTGGTCGGTGAGAGGCCTAGCCTTTTCACTGACCTGTGTCCTTCATCCATGGCTCAGAGGGTCCTGTGCCAGTCGTTAGGTTTTAGAAGCACTAATAATTTAGGGCCTGGTGTTCCTAAAAGACACTACCTGGGTCACAACCTTGTGCCTGTTGCACTGCACCTGTAGTCCTGCACCTGTGCCATCGGTTCCTCTTGCTCCTCACTTTGTTCTTGTTCCTAACCACTTGCACAAGACCCTTGGAGCCATGGATGAAGGACACCTTGACTGTTCGGTGAGAGGCCTAGCCTTTTCACTGCCCTGTGTCCTTCATCCATGGCTCAGAGGGTCATGTGCCAGTGGTTAGGTTTTTAAAGCACTTCAATTTATTAGGGCCTGGTGTCCCCGAAAGACACTACCTGGGTCACAACCTTGTGCCTGTTGCACTGCACCTGTAGTCCTGCACCTGTGCCATCGGTTCCTCTTGCTCCTCACTTTGTTCTTGTTCCTAACCACTTGCACAAGACCCTTGGAGCCATGGATGAAGGACACCTTGACTGGTCGGTGAGAGGCCTAGCCTTTTCACTGCCCTGTGTCCTTCATCCATGGCTCAGAGGGTCATGTGCCAGTGGTTAGGTTTTTAAAGCACTTCAATTTATTAGGGCCTGGTGTCCCCGAAAGACACTACCTGGGTCACAACCTTGTGCCTGTTGCACTGCACCTGTAGTCATGCACCTGTGCCATCGGTTCCTCTTGCTCCTCACTTTGTTCTTGTTCCTAACCACTTGCACAAGACCCTTGGAGCCATGGATGAAGGACACCTTGACTGGTCGGTGAGAGGCCTAGCCTTTTCACTGCCCTGTGTCCTTCATCCATGGCTCAGAGGGTCATGTGCCAGTGGTTAGGTTTTTAAAGCACTTCAATTTATTAGGGCCTGGTGTCCCCGAAAGACACTACCTGGGTCACAACCTTGTGCCTGTTGCACTGCACCTGTAGTCATGCACCTGTGCCATCGGTTCCTCTTGCTCCTCACTTTGTTCTTGTTCCTAACCACTTGCACAAGACCCTTGGAGCCATGGATGAAGGACACCTTGACTGGTCGGTGAGAGGCCTAGCCTTTTCACTGCCCTGTGTCCTTCATCCATGGCTCAGAGGGTCATGTGCCAGTGGTTAGGTTTTTAAAGCACTTCAATTTATTAGGGCCTGGTGTCCCCGAAAGACACTACCTGGGTCACAACCTTGTGCCTGTTGCACTGCACCTGTAGTCATGCACCTCTGCCATCGGTTCCTCTTGCTCCTCACTTTGTTCTTGTTCCTAATCACTTGCACAAGACCCTAGGAGCCATGGATGAAGGACACCTTGACTGGTCGGTGAGAGGCCTAGCCTTTTCACTGCCCTGTGTCCTTCATCCATGGCTCAGAGGGTCCTGTGCCAGTGGTTAGGTTTTTGAAGCACTTTAATATTAGGTACTGGTGTCCCCGAAAGACACTTGGGCAGCTATGCCCTGCAACTCTTCCAGCACAAAGTTGGTGGTTGGTGTTCCTTAAAACTGACCGGGCTATACCATTGATATGTTATTTTTTTGTCTTCCATGTTGGAAGAATGTTTCCATGTTGGAAAGTGGTTGTTTTTGCAATAAAAAAATTTGTTTTTACATACCTCAGTGTGATGAGTAGTTGTTCTTGTGGTGTGACTGCTCTCCTGAACGTGGTATCCTTCTTCCTAAGGTCATCCTTCACCATCTCCAAAAGGGTATCAAACCTGTCAGGAGATGTAAAGGAAGAAGCTGTAAAGTATGTTGTGGGACAAGGTGTTGGGTGGAGGATGGGGGAGGTGTGTTTACAGAGGTTTGGGAGTGTTGTGGAGGGTGGGGGTGTAGTGTATAGCTAGGTATACAGGGGTGTGGGGGTCAGGGTGGTGTGTTTAGCTAGGTATACAGGGATGAGGTGTTGTGGGGGTGAGGGTGGGGTGTTTAGGGATGGTGGGGGTTGGTGTATTTAGGCCTAGATACTTACAGGGGAATAGACATCCGAGTGTAGCTGTAGAACTTCTGTGGGTGTCGTCTGAGGTCCCGGTAGAGGGCCTGGAACTCTCCCTTCCTCTGCCTCCTGGCTAGTAGAGGGTGCACCCACCATCTCCTGCGAGGAGCACGCCTTCTCCCCACATAGTAGTAGGTAAACAACAGGAAGGAGAGAATTCCCAGGTAATAAGCGTAAAAAATGACTGGATCCATGGTCCCAACTGCTGTCTCTGTATCCAAGGATGGTTTCCACACGTCCAGCTGTCTCCAACAATGACCCCAGAGCTTCTGCTGACCTCCCAGAACCCCAGGTATTTATACAGGTTGTTATCTCTTTAAGAATCCGGATCCGGACCGCAACCGTGTTCATACCGCACGGAAACCGTATGCAACCGGACCGGATCCGGACCGGATCCGGACAGGAACCGTACGGTTCAGGTCCGATCCGGCTCCGGTGCGGTCCGGACATCCGGTGCGGTTTTCGCAAAACCGCAAGTGTGAACGGGGCCTAAGTTACATTAGTTATGTTAATTAAAATTGATAGGTAATATATTCTGTTACCCACACTGTTTTAAAAGAACAGGCAAATGTTTGATTTCATGATGGCAGCCATCTTTTTGGTTGAAAGGAGGTGACGGAGCATGAGACACAGTTCCAACTGTCCTGTGTTTTTTTCTTTGATGGGTGGAGCTTAGTTAAAAATGCAGCTAAACATTATGCTTTGGTAAGAAAAACAAAGTTCTGATGCTGTGAAACTGTTAAACACCAAGCCTTTTCAGTTCTGCTGAGTAGATTTTTGGTCCGGAGGTTCACTTTAAGTCATATTAGTCCATAGAGAGGATTGTTGAAAGGTTAGTACATTAGCAGAAGTGTGTGGCAGTGGTGTAACTACATATCATGGCCCCCCAGCAAACTTTGAGGGGGGCCCAAATATTCACACCCTTTCCCTTGCTTACCCCCTGGTGACTCTCACAGTCTGGGGGCCCACCTTGCTCCATAGCAAGTGTATCCATAAAACACCTGATCTGAAGTCCGGACCTCTTTATCAGAAGGAGTGAAGTAATAGTTGGTGCCCCCTTACTGCTCTGGGCCCCCCTGCAGTTGCAGTGACTGCTCCCCTCTTAGTTATGCCCCTGATTTGTGATAATTTTTAGCACCCTTTTTTAAAAAAAAAGTAGGCAAAAGCAACAGCCATTGGATACGCTCCTTGTTAAAGCCACACACAGAAAAAGGCTGGGGTGAGCCAAGAGATAGCAATGATTATGTTAGTTATATTGGAAGTCTATTTTACATCTTTATTTTATACAATTCAGTACTTTGTATAAAATATTTTTCTATAAGGCCAGTTTTGCACTTATTGGTGGTGCAAGGCGGTGAAAATACTGCACCACAGAAACCAGCCTTCATATGACCCTGCGCCACTATGTGGCAACAGACCCTGTTGCCACATAGTGGCGCAGGGTCATATGAAGGCTGGTTTCTGTGGTGCAGTATACTTAGCACCGCCCCAGTATACTTAGCACCGCCCCAAAGTGAAATAATCCCAGCTGGGCAAGAAGTAAGCCACTGGGATTCCCGTCTGTCCTCACATGCTTTGCACCATGCTGGCATTGTTTATGTGCGGTAAGCAATGTGCTGCAGACTTTGCATTGGGAATGCGGTGGTTTGGATACTTCCAATGCACCACATTGCATTGTTTTAAGTGTGCAAGTCACTATAGACTTGCATGGCCCTTGCAGTGGGGATGCAGCAGGGAAGCATAATGTGGGGTAACACAGTAGGTAAGTGTAAAAGAGGTCTAATTGTTTTTGAATTGTGAAATGAATCATCTGAGTTTCCATTAATCCTTATGTGGAAATTCGATTTAATATAAGAGTGCTTTGGATTACAAGCATGTTTACAGAACAAATTATACTCTCAAACCAAGGTTCCACTGTATACTTAAAGGAATCATCAGGCAATTTAAAAAAAAAAAAAAGCTTTACTCACCTGGGGCTTTCTCCAGCCCCTAGCAGCCGACTGTCCCACGCCGACCGCTGTGCTCCCCGCCGCTGTCAATCAAACCCATGTTGTACGCTGCTTACTGCGCAAGTGCAGAACTACTGCGCCTGCGCAGTAAGCCGCGTACAATGTGGACTTGATTGACAGTGACAGTTCACGCAGGCGCAGTAAGGACGATCTCGAGGTTGTCCTCTGCAACGTGCGTGGAGACCAGGATGGCCGCGGAGAGCGGAGCGGTCGGCGTGGGACAGTCGGCTGCTAGGGGCTGGAGAAAGCCCCATGTGAGTAAAGGTTTTTTTTTTTTTTAAATTGCCTGATAACTCCTTTAAGTGGCACGGTAGTGTCGTGGAGAGCACTCTCCCAAAATTTAGAACGGGGCAACGACACAATCTGCATAGAGATTGAATGCTCTCCATGTGTTTCCTCCCACATGCCAAAAACATACAGATAAATTAACAGGATTTGCCAAAAATTGGCCTTAGTCTATGGTAGATAAATAAGACTATGACTTATATTTGACCCCATGTGAGGGAGAATTTGTGACATGACAATGGACTCTGTAAAGTGCTGTGAAAAATGTCACTTCTTTATAAGAGGATGTGTTTAATTTATTTTATCTTGTGTTTGATTAAATTCTATGCCTGTTTTTTTTTGTTTTTTTTTAAAGGAAATTTGCAGTGCTCGGTTTCACCAGTAGGGGATACCCCTTCTGCTATATAATTGTGTGATTTGTGACTTTGTAAGCTGTATGATAGGATTGGTGCGCCATAATAGTTTGCTTTTATTGGGTATATAGGAAATACCATGGCCTTTAGAAAACCAGCAAGGTCTGTAATATAGTTTTCTATATCTATTTTATTCCGGTATTTATGTAACATGAATTAGAAATGCAGTGGTTATCTAACAGTGAAATCAGGTCATTTTAGTTCACAGCTCAATTCTCAGTAGTCCTTTTACAATTTCCAAGGACAAATCCAGTTACAATACAATTGTTAGAAAGTAAACAGATTCACAATATAAAGGAAGCATGGCTCTGTTACATTTTCTTATTTAAAATGTTATTTAGAGGTGTGCTGTATAAGAAGCTACATCAGTGACTTTAAAACGCATGTTTATGGGATAAGAAAAATGTAATATGATGGGTATGGTCAATTTCCAGTTTTATCGAGATAATAGTGGAAATACTAATGGCAATAATTAGAGCAAATAAACTCCTACAATGGACTCTATTCACTAAGCATTAGCGCATTCGGTAATTCTGAAAACAGCTGATTTTACCGATCGCCTTCCCAAATTACAATTCACTAAACCTATTACCTCACAGAAAATTAATATTACCGACTAGTGAACTATTAATACTATACGACTATTGAAATTAATATTACCGACTAGGTAAATTACTGACTTGTGTGGTAAATGCCTCAGGAAATGTCAAGAAATTGCAATTCACAAAGATTTCCGCATTCGGTAAACCGGGCAAAAGTGTTTTTTTACGTTTTTCTACATCCTTTTAGAATAGTTCCCCCTGGGGGCTGCACCACATTAAAAAGATGTCAGAGATGCACTAGACAGAAAACCCCGCCTCATACGCACAGCTCCTTGCCTCACCGCTGACCTGCTACGCGGCTGGTAAGTGACACTTATCGAGCAGGGCATAGTTAATTGAGGCATGTTTGTTCGGTAAATCACTGAACTTTTACCTCATGCAGAAGATCTTTAGTGAATTTGGAAAAAAGTGTAAAATATTGAATGCAGTATTTTACTGACCAAAATGATTTTACCAAACTGTCCCTAGTGAATAGAGCCCAATATCATAGTTTTTATCTCTCATAAACTTAAAGCAAACCCAAGGCAAGACTTGGGTAAAAAAACAAATACTTAAAGAGACTCTGAAGCCTCCTAAAAAGGAGGTTTTTACTTTAAAAACCTCTTTAACATAATTGCCCCTCCTAAAATGCCACATTCCCGCAGCTGAAAACTCCATAAATCACCCCTAACTCCCCTGACAACTCTTTCTTGGTTGTGGATTTTGCTGCCCTAAGGAGGTAGAGCTTTGGGCTGTAGCTCTGCCTCCATGCTCGTCAATCAGCGCTGATCGCCGCCTCTCCCCCGCCCTTCTCAGTAAAGGAAGACTGAGAGGGGCGGGGAGAGGTGGAGATTCGCACTGATGGACACTGCCAAAAGCTCTGCCTCTATGCGAAAGGAGCCCGTGATGTGCCCCAGGGAGTTTGGGGTGATTTATGGAATTTTCAGCCGTGGGGATGCAGCGTTTTAGGAGGGGCAATTATGTTAAAGTCAGTTAGCTACTAACAGCCAATTGGCAAGCTGGACTATAGTCGATTGGCTGCTAAAAGGGAATCGATTAGTATTGAGCCCATCGGTGTTCCCAACTCACCGCCTCTGCACCCTTTTACTGATATTTTACATTGGCATTCATTAGACACCTGCCAAGGCCAACATCCAAATGACCTGCTTCACCAGAGGAATCCTATCCACCACAGATTATTTTTTAAAATTTGCCCAGCATGACTTGGGGTGCAGCCATGGTTGCTAGGAGGTAACATTTGACTTTACTGATAATTTTGATAAACCATAGCAGGTTGCATAAAAGAATGCAAAGAATATTTTTAGTAAGAATACATTAAAAATAACTTGTGTAGCACTTATTTATGGTATGTTATTTTTCATTTTCTCTTGATGGAGGTGGAATTACATTGTAATTGCACATTCTGAGCTCATTTGTCCTTGCATGTTCCCTTTTCCCTACCTCACCATAAGAAAATTAAATAGAAAGAAAACAAATTTGATTGAGCTGTTCTCCAGGCAGAGGTGACCCCAAATGCTGGGTGAGGCACATACAGATAAGCAAATGTTCTAGATCTGACTGAATATGGTGGCAACAATCATCTGATGAATATCAATGGGTTGAGAGCAGTGATAAAATAAATGCTCTGTGTTTTATTAATTTAATGATATCTATGCTAGATTGTTGCAAGCAACATGACAGGCCTTAATGATATAACTAGAGGGCAGTAATGATCACTTCTGTGACCCTGTGGACATTTCCAGTATATTGGAAAATCTCTGTATGAATACGAGTCACATGTGCTGTGGCAGCCTATTGGCCAAGTCTTGAAAAAGATCATGATGGGACCTCACAAACTGGTGATATGAGCATTATATCAATTCTGTTATCAGTTTTTACTTGGTTGGGCGCCTGCCAATGTATGGGCAACCTAAATGGTACATGACTTTCTTAATACATGGCAAATTTTATATTTACATATCCTGGTACCTAATACTAATTGGTTGAATAAGTGACCTTATTATCACTGGTCTACCAGCTGGCATTGTTTTGATACCAACTTACTCTGGTACTCTTCGTATTACAGCTGGTTCAAACAGATTCCCATACATATAATTTGGACTGGATTGTTGCATCCATTTTACCTACAAGTATATTTTCGTGACCACAGATATCCTTAGCCTCTGGTGAAGGGGCCTGTTAAGAAAAGTGCTGAAATGCAGTTGATTTGATCAGATGGGTATGCATTTTCTGTCAGTCTCTGCTACCGCTAAGTATGTTGTGGTCCAGGGCAGACCATTCCAGAGTTATTGAAACTACTATGGTCTGCTTTTAACAATTCTGTAGGATTATTTGATATCACTGCTGGCATGTTGGTAATTGTAAGAATCCGCTTAGCTGCCTGTGCAGGCGGGCAGCTTTTTGACCATTGTTTAGATTTGCATGCTGCAGGACTCTGGAAAGAAGAGCTTCTGTCAGTTTTGCAGCTTGTGCTTGCTGAGGAATTTGCATACGTTGTCATGCAAATTGCCTGGCCACATTCATTGGAGACGTGTACTATAAGTACTATGTCTTTCCCACAATGCTTGGCTGGTCATAAGGAGTCTTCCTGTGAAACACTCTGGAGAGTGTCAGCCATGTTCTTTGTTTGAAGATCAGCTTAGAGTAATTCCTGAAAACTGTGCTAGGCAGATTCCCTAATGCAGTTAGGATTGTTTTTCTGTCTGTTTGTTCTGTTGCTGTTGTCCTGTCCCAGCGGTGGTCGACAGGAAATGGTTCTGATCTCTGTTCTTGGAGTATAGCTGGTGCAGCGGTTGCTACCAGCTATCTCTTCTGTTCTGTCTCCTGGGATTGCGCTAGCCACTTTTTGCTAGCGCTGTGGATCCTTCTGTTCTGTCTCCTGGGATCGCGCTAGCCACTTTTCGCTAGTGCTGTGGATCCTTCTGTTCTGTCTCCTGGGATCGCGCTAGCCACTTTTCGCTAGTGCTGTGGATCCTTCTGTTTTGCTACTCTGTACCTGGATCGCACTCGCTTCGCGCTAGTGCTGTGGATCCTTCTGTTCTGTCTTCCTGGATCGCGCTAGCCACTTTCGCTAGTGCTGTGGATCCTATCTCTCGCTTGTCCCTGTTTTCGTGTGTCTGTCTTGTCTGCTACGACCGCTTGCTGAAGGCTCGGTGAGGTAACCGTTAAGCAAGCGTTCGCGTTCTCTGTTTCTTGTTTGTCTGTCGATGGTTAGTTAGGCGTGCTTGTCTCTATTGTGCTTATCACGTGGAGACCGCGCATAACCGCGTGCACTGTTGCGAATGAGTGCGGTGTTCGTGGTTAGCTAGCGTTTGTTATTTTCTGCACCTCCTCATTGTATGATTTGCTTAGCCTTTGCTAATCTCGTATTCTGTTCTGATCTGCCTTGTGTCACGTCTGGCGATCGCACCTCTCGCGATCGCATTCCTATTTCATATCTGCTGTTGTGTGTGCGCGGTCGCGGGGTGGCGACTGGATTGGCGCACACACATACAACCTGTCCCTTTGCTCGTTCTCATTCGCAATCGCCTCTCTTGCGATTGCGTTCTGCGCTTCGTACAATTCCTGTCTGGCATTTGTGGAGGTACAGAGGATTGGTTCCTCTGCACTCCCCAGCGCCATCTGTCGACAGGAATTTCCCTCTACAGGTGCGTAGCACCTTTTGCTGGGTGCCTGCAATTACACGCTTGTGGAGGATTTCCGCCGTATCAGCGCACACGTTGTGCGCTGATCACGGAGGAAGTTCCACAATCGTTACAGTAATATTTTAACCTGGAAGATATGAAGAAACTGCAGACGGCTACAATGTTGTTCTTTATTTTGTGATGTAGTAGAAATGTTTCAGAAGTTGTTTTGTTTATTAAAATGCAAGAAAAATTCTCTTTGAAAAACTTGTTTGAGAAGTTATACCACCATGGGCAGCACGGTGGCGTAGTGGTTAGCGATCTCGCCTTGCAATGCTGGGTCCCCGGTTCGAATGCCAGCCAGGTCAACCTGCAAGGAGTTTGTATGTTCTCCACGTGCCTGCGTGGGTTTCCTCTGGTTACTCCGGTTTCTTCCCACATTCCCCCAAAAAATACAGATAAGTTAATGGGCTACCCCCTAAAATTGAACCTAGACTACAATACATACACTAGATGAGGGATTAGATTGTGAGCTCTGCTGCAACACTAATTTCCCCACTTGTGATTGTGTGTGGTTTCCTGCAAATATGTACTGTTGGTGGGCCTTGAGGACAGGGTTGGGGAACTATGCTCAAGAAAATAAGTTTTCAAAGCTTGCCCAAGTTTTATGTAAGACACTATTTTTCAGGAGATATTGTAAGGAGAACAGAGGTGCCAACAGAATAAAATATATCTAAAAACTTTAAAATTCATTGGGAGGCGGTGATGGACTCATCTCCCCGAAACAGACATTATACTGTTGGTTTTAGTACAAATTTATTTATATACTCCCAACATACAGCACAATGCGTTTCGCGGGTATATCCCCACTTCTTCAGGCAGTAACGAACAGGAGTACACACAGTGCAGTCTTAAGGTCACGATAAGAGCCTCTATGTGTACTCCTGTTCGTTATTGCCTGAAGAAGCGGGGATATACCCGCGAAACGCGTTGCCCTGTATGTTGGAGTATATAAATAAATTTGTTTTTACTAAAACCGACAGTATCATGTCTGCTTCGGGGAGATGAGTGCACCACCGCCTCCCGAGAAATTTTAATGTTTTTAGATATATTTTACTCTGTTGGCGCCTCTGTTCTCCTTACACTATCAGCATCCGCCCCTGGTGGAGGGGTTGAATTCCCTGTATTGTCCTAATCTACAGAGAGTGACATCTTAATCCTGAGTGAGGCAAGAAATCCAGGTCAGCACACCACTTCAAGATGCAGGTTGTCTCAATTTATTGCTTCATAAGCACGTGAAAAAATGACAATTGTTTCGGGGCCACGGCGGGTCCCCATCTTCAGTGCAAACAAACTATCACAGCACCCGCACCTTGGGTAAGGTGTCCACCTCAGCCATACAATTGTACTACAAAATCCTGAGTAAGGAAAGGCCTAATCTCTTCACCTGCCTACACAGTGGTTGCCTAATTTGTAACTCTGACTTGTGAGTATATCTATCATATACTTTTTCATTTACCCATCACCCAACTTACTACACTATATTGGGCTCTCGGTGTCGCTCCTTTTTATTTTTCGGAAGATGTTCAAGCGTACTTTTGTAATAGAAACATAATAGGCACAGAACTGCAGCGAAGCAATTAAAATGTACAAGTTTAACATATAATTGCTGGCGATTTTGATTTTCTCATTACTGCCTTGGCTTAGTTAGGACACACAGGAGACCAAGAGAACAGAATTTTAGGAGAAATGAGAAATGCTGTGTAATTAAAGAGTAGTTATTCAAAATGGATACTGCTTTAGAGAATTGCATCTGCTTCTTTCGGAAGTGTTCTATAAATCTGAAATGATGGTTCAATTAAGAGATGAACAGACACTAGAAAGATTGGAGATGGGTGAAGCATTTTGGGTGGCAGTAAATGATTTATTTTTAACCTACTTAGTTGTTAGATGTTGCAGTAGTTGTTTTTTTTTTGGGGGGGGGGGGAGGGGGTGTGTTCACAACCTTTCCAGTTGTTTGTTGCTCTTGACCCAACTTTTTAAAAATACATTTCTTGCTACAAATTTTAAATGAGTATTCAGAATTCCTAGGCTGATGGCTTTTCACGGTTTCAACATCTGATATGTTGTCTTTATACTAATTTCTATTTAGGCCTCTTTCACAGTGGGACGTTGCGTTTGATGCAACGTTAATGTCGCACAATGTGCCCCTATTGCGGTGCATGTAGGTTCTTAAATTGGACGTTATTGTGCACTGCGTTATGTGTCTCTTGGTGCACCGTTTTCGTTGCATACTGATGTAATGAAATCGGCGCATGCTTTACATTTAAAAACAAAACAAAAACGTTACTGAGCATGTGCAACACACATAACGCAGCAAATGTATTGCTAAACGCACAGCATGCAGCACTTTCTAAATATTGCTACACGTTACACACAACGCAACGTGTGCACTGTGAATGTTGCACAGACTTTATATTACTGTGCGTTAGTCTGCGTTATAATTTTTTATAACGTGCGACTTTAACGTCCCACTGTGAAAGAGGCCTAAATATATGATTGATAAATCATCACACTCTCTTTATACGTTACATTGGACATTGCATTAGAACGTTTTTGGCCACAGGGATGTACATACACTGAGATGTCATACTCTACAGATATCATACCCTACATGACTTTTGGTTTGGACTGGCAGTACTCTATAGGGTTACCCAGTACAATCTGATCTACTGTTTGATGTGTGTAGCATCTAATCATTCCTTTGCATCAGAGACATAATTAGGGAAGTCTCCATTGACCCCAGTAGAATGTCTTCTTTATATTATGCAAAGTGTGAAGATGCATGTTTCACAGATACAATCCTTAAGTTGAGAACTCCTGCACTGATACATGTACAGAATGGTGGCACATTGGCATAGTGGATAGCACTATCACCTTGCATCAATTGGTCGAATCCCAGTGTGTTTCCTCCAGGCATGCTGGTTTCCTCTCGCATCCCAAAAACAAGCGGATAAGTTACTTATCTTCCCCCTAAATTAGCCCTAGCTTATTATGGATATAGTATTATGGTAGGGATTAGATCATGAGCCTCTCCAAGGAACAGTTAGTGACAATATTATATACCCTGTACGGCGCTGGGGAAGATGTCAGTGCTATATAAATACTAAATAATAATAATAATAATGTTCCCTCTAGATTGTAAGCCTTTGGGCAGGGTCCTCCTCCTTTTGTGTCCTACCTGATCATGCGCCTCCATTACTGTGCACCCATGCTATGCATCTGAGTGAACCTAACTTGCCTAATCTCCATGCTCCCCTCCAGTGACTAAGCATTACCTTGTACTCATACTGTGGTCTTTCTTGTATTCCTGTATTGTCATTTTGCTGTATGTCACCCCTAAATATTGTCTGTAACCTAAACTAATGTCCAGCGCTGCGTAATATGTTGGCGCTTTATAAATACAATAAATAAAAAATAAATAATAACAATAATATGGAACGCAACTAGAGGAATTATCTTGATTTGCAATGGGAAATCAATATTTCATTTACTGTATTTGCTCAAACAGCTGCACTCTCTGGCAGTTGAAAATAAACGAAGATCTTAGGGCCCCAAAATTACATTTTACAGTATATCAACTCTTGGTTTATGTTTCTGACCTGAATGTAAAAAAATTGTGCCTAGAATTCTTGGTTTGGATTCAAATATGTATGGTATGTGAAATTTGAATAACACAAGTGCTTTGAGCATAAACTATGTTAATCCCAATCTAAAAACCACTGCTTTCCAGAAGATAACTGCTTGCCTTAGCTTCTGTGTTCTCATGGCCTTATTCACTGCTACCATAGGGTTAAACAATGACTAATAAATCACAAGTCTCAGCTGTAAACTCCGTTTATAAACAGCTCTGTTCATTAGCTGCTGGCTTGCTGAAATTCTAATAGTAGTCTACTTTTACTGCCTGCATTTTATTGTGTGAAAATTAACTCTTTCATGGACAAATTGGTAAGAATTATTAAAATAAAAATAAGAGAATGCACTGGTCCTGAGAATACAATTAAGCACTATTAGTTATTTATCTGTCATATTTAATCATAGTGTGCTTAAAACCCAATTACAGGATAGTTTTTAGTTGTTTTTTTTTGTGAATTTTACTATAGTTTTGGTTAGTTTGGAAAGTAGATATGTTGCCTCTATGTAGTTATGGAGCTTTAATATAAAAATTGTACTTGTGGTAACAGGAAATGAGGGTAAACAATTAAACTCTACTAAAAAGATTTGATTTGTTGCTCTCTTAGTTAGTCTTATAGAGCTAACCCCGTTTCCAGCAAGTAATGGAACTAAAGGACAATAATAAAACTACAAAACGGGTTCTAAAAGCACTTCAGAACAAAAATATTTTTTAGTGCAACTGAGCTTTAAAGGGACAAAACTTTTTTTTTCCCCCCTAAATATCTTTATTCAAGTACCGCTTTCATCCAGGGTATGGAACTTCAAACATTTTTAAAAGTTTGGAAAATGCTCACACACGGTACTTTAGTTGGCTAAAGTGGCAGCTATGGGCTGTTTCAGCTGCAGCAGAAAAGATCGTACAGCATAAGAATGAAAGATCTTTCTTGCCTTTAAACCTGATCCATAGGAATGGATTCTTTTTTTCAGGTGAACATTTAAGCATTGTGCAACTAATGCAACTCAACGGATGGTGAATGGAGAAACATGGCACATTGCTGGTCAGAGTTAAAATAAAAGAAATTAAATTGAGCTATTGTTTTGCAGGGTTGGTGGGATAGTCTGCAGATTTTAATAAGCTAGTTGTATGTTCTTGCCAGCCTGTTATCTGCAGACTAAAATGTGAAGTCCATTGCTACATCATAGGTCAGTGCTTTGAGATTGGAATATTTTCTTTGAAAGGTAGATATCAACAGATGACTGAAAGATTCAATCTGAAATCTGGCAGAAATCGTCTTCAAGTATGGGCACCAGGGCCGGTTCTCTCATGAAGCAAGTTGAAACATTGCATCAGGTTCTGAGATTACAGGGGCAGCATGTTTGTACTGTGTGTTCACACACAGCATGCAGGCAGTCAGAGTAGGAGGAGAAGCGAGAGGAGAGCACTGAAGAAAAGCAGCTTGTTGTGCTGTGTGAGGAGTCTGACAGTGAGTGAGGAGGGGGAGGCAGGAGAGCAGCAGTGTTTGATTTGACTCGCACAGCAGAAAGGAGGAGGTGGCACTGGCCCTGATGGGTACTTTAAAAAGAAGGGCTTCTTTTTAATAATTGTGTCAGGCTACTTATGAGTCAGAACCTCTGTCACAAAACTTATTTTCAGAACTTTAATCAGATGTATTGCACTGCAAAGTATTTCAGGTGGAGATGTCCAATAGAACCTGCTGGAAACCCTGTAGTACCAAAAACTGGTTTTGAGAGGTCTGTTACTCTCTCAGCAAAACTGATGTCATGTCTTAAAACCCAGCAACACTTGCTCTTATGCCCAATTATTGTTTTTAAAGAGAATTGTGTAAGTCAGCCTGGAGCCTGTCTCCTGTAGAAGAGGGACGTTCATACAGAAACGGCAGCTGGATTGTGTCTCAAGTGATTATTCTGCTAGCTCTGCCAAACGACATTCTGCTATGAATGCCAGTAGCTGTGAGGATGTGCAGCTAGACAACACAAGCTCTGCTAATTCTAGTTTTCTTATCAGTGATCCCAAAACCATTTACCCTGACATTAGTGTAGCATGAAAAAAACTGACATCAATAGTCTGGCTGCCACTTGCCAGGCGTGATTCTTCTCAGGGCGCAGACGCTGTCATGATGGAGAATTACTAGATACGAAAACTTGTCTCTTTACTGGAATACAGCGACATCCCATTTTTTTTTTAATGATGTCAAGATTTCATACTAGAAATAAGAATGTTGCTATTTGATAGGAGAATATGGTACGACTATATACAATCTATATATAACCGCACAGAAGCCCATATGTCATTAACGTTTTCTCCTGAGTTTTCTCCCAGGTAATAATTTTTAACTTGCCAATAAAATGCCTTTTAACCCACCAGCAAGCCAGAAAATACACAAAATAATTTTGATAGTACTTTTTCACCTACCTTTTGGTACCTTTTCAATTGCAGAGTACAAAAGTTATTTTAAAGAGAAGATGAAAAATGATCTCCTAGGAGAAAACTCAGGAGAAGAGGTTAATGCATATGGGCCAATTTATCTGATTGTCCTGCACTATCCCTGCACAGGGAGATACGGGTAGACCGAGTACGGGCTCAGACACACTATAAGCACTTTTCTGAGCGCTTTTTGACCATCAGAGCTCTTTAGAGCTTTTTAAAAAATGTTCCCATTGACTTACATTAAAATCTTGGTAAAATCATGATCACAGTAAAATTGTGCGATTTTACCACAATCGCGATTTTACAGTGATTTTATTGTAAGTTATTGGGAGCATTTTTTTTAAAAAAGCTCTCAAGCTCTGATGGCCAAAAAGCGCCCAGAAAAGCACTTATAGTGTGTCTGAGCCCTATTTCTCTGTATTTGTCAGTGTTGTTTGGGCAGACTGAAGCTTGGGCATAGCCAAACCAAGAAAGGATCCTACTGATTATTCCATAGGGGCTTTTTTTCCACTAGATTCAACCATCAGATAGATTTCTGTGAGATGCCTGTCAGGTCCAATCTGACATGAATCTATCTGATGTGTGCCACACACCAGGAACAGATTTCCAATAGATTTCAGAATGAAAATCAATTTGAAAATTGATCTAAATGCATTTTTGCACCATTAGATCCAATGCAACTCTATGGGCCATCGATCTGCTGCCAGCAGCAGATCGACCTAGATTTTACATCCTTTCAATAGTTTAAATCGGTCGAAATCGGCCGCAAATCGATCGGCAAATCAGCCATGCATCGATTTGCGGCCGATCGATCAATTTGATCAAATCGATCGATGGATGGCTGAAATTGACTAGTGTATAGGCCCCTTAAGAGTGACAGCTACTCCAAACTCTGAAGTATTATCTCTGTCTCTGGTGCTCCATAGACAGTCAGGCATTTATTTACACTGAAGGAGCATAGCAAGGTCAAGAAGACAGACAGTGCTGTTGACACAAAGACTGGGAAATGAAAGATGAGGAATCCCTTCTAAACAGAGGTTCAGCTGTGCAAGTAAAAGAAATGTATGGAACCGTGTTGCTATGGGAAGCTTATCTATACCATATTTCCCGTGCAGAGGTACACATTAAAAGGCTGTGTAACCCAGATTTACTGAGATTTCATCTTTATCAAGTTGTCAAGGAAATAAAGAATGAGGCTGAGGTAATGTCTGGAAAAGCAGCACCTTAACCAGTTTTGTTCTCAAAATGATTTAAAAATGGACATCTCTTCCATGCTTTGAATTTAGTAAAAAAAGATTTGTGTGGGAAAAAAACAGCATCATTTAGCGATTATCAAGAGAAGCAATATGACAGCCTTTTTGTCACCGCCTTTCTTTCTCTCTGTGGTTAAAGAGATAAAGAGACGGGTACAAACTGTGTCCTTGCGCTAATTCAACTGACCTTTATGGCTTTTATTTTAAACAAAGAGAAGGCAGTCAGGTAAAGCCGGTAATTTGGGAAAAGTACCATTTATATTTTTAGAATATTCACTGAGAGAACAAAAATGGATTACTAGATGGAAATTGACAAGCACAATGAAAAATCTTAATGATGCAATTAGGCATTATGAGGACAAGGAGTGGTTTTTGTTATTGGGTTATTTGTTATGTGGTAAAGGAAATTCACTTTCCTTGCCTATATGGTAGAGTTAAAAGTAGCTACTATTAATCAAACCGCTTGGGTTTTATATACCATCCAAATTAAACATCCTTAAAGGGAAGGTTTAGGGAGGGTGCCTAAAAAATAAAAATCAATTTCCACTTACCTGGGGCTTCCTCCAGCCCGTGGCAGGCAGGAGGTGCCCTCGCCGCCGATCCGCAGGCTCCCGGTGGTCTCCGGTGGCCGACCCGACCTGGCCAGGCCGGCTGCCAGGTCGGGCTCTTCTGCGCTCCAAGGCCCGGCACTTCTGCGTCCCATGCCGGCGCGCTGACGTCATCTGAGGTCCGCCGCGCTGTACTACGCAGGCGCAGAACTACTGTGCCTGCGCAGTACAGCCCGGCGGACGTCCGATGACGTCAGCGCGCCGGCGTGGGACGCAGAAGTGCCGGGCCTTGGAGCGCAGAAGAGCCCGACCTGGCAGCCGGCCTGGCCAGGTCGGGTCGGCCACCGGAGACCACCGGGAGCCTGCGGAGCGGCGGAGAGGGCACCTCCTGCCTGCCACGGGCTGGAGGAAGCCCCAGGTAAGTGGAAATTGATTTTTATTTTTTAGGCACCCTCCCTGAACCTTCCCTTTAAAAGAACCCGAGGTGGGCAGATGGGACACAGAGGCATGTTCTCTGCCTCATGACATGGCTCCGCCCCCCACGCCACTCTCTGCGCCCCCCCCACCGACATGCTAAAGCCGCCCCCCCCCCCTTGGAGATTGGCAACATTATTTGTCGCCATCTCAGAGGTAAACACAGGGATTCCCGCCAGGTGCGTTCTTACGGGATTTCCAGAGCTACCGTTGGGCAGCTCTCTCTCCATGGCTGCGCCCTCTGCTGCTCCCCGCCTCCCTGCACACTAGATGAGAATGTATCTCTCATCCCAGCGTTGTGACCTATAGGTGACGAAAGTGAAAGTGGGCCAGTGCAGCCCACAGGAGCGGCGTGGAGCGGAGCGTTTTGTGGCTACCTGAATCAGGTATCCTCCTTTTTTTTTTTTTTTTTTTTTTTTGAGCCCACCTTGGGTTCTCTTTAATTTTTACTTAAAGCAAAACGTACCCTTCTTAATGCATTCAAGTATACATACGGGTATTAAAAATATGACGATCCAAGTCTTTTGGCTCCATCATCATAGGGCAAAAGCTTATTATTTTGTCCAATTGAACATGGTAAAAAAATAGCAGCGGTTTTGGAGGTTTGCCACTGGATTTGTCTTAGCCTTTTGCAGGTAACAAGCAGAAAGAAACCTGTCAAATGTGTGGGTCCCCCTTGCTTTGTTTACCAGCAGCCCTGTGCCTGTCAGCAGTACTTTGCAAAGAGAAGGGGGGGGGGGGGCTTGTGTGTGCAAAATCCTCATTCCCCCAAATGAACAGGGTGCACTGCTGATGAGGATAGATGCTCTTCGGACACTCAGGGCTCAAACCCACTAGCAGCTTTTTCTAAGTGCTATTGATTTAAAAAGCTCTTGCTAGTGCAACGCTATGGGTGATTCTTATTAAATCACATAGCTCAAGTGGGATAACACACATCATTACATTTTCAACTCACAAGCGCTTATAAATGGCTTAGTAATGTACTGTAGTGGATTCCAGGCTTAGAGCATTTAGAGATCCACCCCCATGCTGACTGATGAACAGAGGTTTCTACTGCCAGATCTCTTACCCATTTTCTGGCAACATAAAATACAGTCTCGTACTGTCAAGTTGATAAGTGTTCTGTACTTGCTAGTTTTCTTGTAGAATCTTATATATTTCTTGCAGTCAACATCCTCCTCTATGGCCTCGATTCATAGAGCACACTGCAGGAAATGTAAAGTTCTCGGTAAATCACCACATTCGGTATTTTAGACTTTTGTGTGCTAGTTCATAAAAATGTACACAGGTGCCATAGAAGTTTGGTAATTTACCGGCTTCAGTAGACAAAACTCGTTACATTAGTAAGAGGCATCCTCCCTTTAGATGTACATGTTTTGCTATACTGTGTGTTTTACTGCCTCTGCTATCTTTGAATCTGTCTATTAGTCTTTCTTAACATTTTATTTATTTGCCACAGCTTAGATGAACTTCCAGGAGAATTTACACATGCACTGCTTAGTTGATTTCCCAACTAGCTACTCTGCATTTTTAAACAGGAACAAAAGAGTTCAACTGTCGAAGGGAGGCAGGGAAAACTTCTCTTGTTACATTCTCTCTGCTCACTGCCTCGGGGTAGAAAAGCTAAGACCCACTGAAGGAGGCTTCGGGTCCTATCAAAATGCATCATCCCGATTTACAGGAGACAGAGGCTGTTTCCATTGGCTTCTGCTCCTGCCAGTCATAGCTTATTCCTCTCTGCTTGTCTGAGTCATGCTGGCTTCCCACAGTATCGCACACTCTCCGCTCTCATTTCGCCACACCAGAGGCGTCGGTAAAATTTCAAGCTTTTATGGCATGATCTATTCTTTATGAATTGACATTTGCTGACATTTGTTGAGGTATTTGCCGCACAAGTTGGTAATTTTCCTCACTGATCGGGAATTTCAGCTTTTCATGCGGTAACAGCTTTTATGAATTGACATTTTCCTAAGTGTTCGGTAAAGTCAACTATTTTAAACATTACCAAATGCGGTAATGCTTTATGAATCGAGGCCTATGTTGCTTTTTTTGGGGGGGAGGGCTTAATTGGAAAGACATTGCTTCCAGTTTACATTGTCTTTGAGCTCTTCAATTCAACTGATGTAATCCTGCTGGTCGCATCTTTATCTATACACACAGTTGGATAATGTAGCATGGCGATGGTGCAGGGTTACATCAATGGTGACAGGAAGTTCAAATAAGCTCACCATCCATTGCTAAATTACATGTATTTTTAGTTAGTTTGAATTGTTTGGTGGGCTTTGTGCTCGTGGTCCAGAAGTGAAGTCTAGATAACTGTATATAAATGTGTGAGGTTATTGACTGGAGAATGGTAGATGATAACTGAAAAATACTGTATATTACCCAACTGTAGTATTTTAGGGCAGGTTAGAGGCAGATTCAGCTGCAGCTGGTATAAACTGTTGGCCATGCTATAATTTTGTTTGTTCTTATTTGGATGCATCAGGTGAATTAGCATAACGTGAAACATTAGATTGCTAGGTATAAAGGGATAAATCAGTTATATACATTGTGGAAATTAGCATAGGTTAATAAATATAGGTGGATGTATTCTGTAATGTATTCAGTTGTAATTTTTCTTTTTGTCTACTAGCTGGTGCTATACACATAATCCGGTGTTTACATGAAGTGTTGTGTTTTTGTTTTATTTGCTCTATTTTTATTCATTTACAGGTGCTTTGATTGGGTTTGGGAACACATATTCCCATTCGCCAATCCCTAACCAGTAAGTCTTGCCGTGAACGGGTGACGGGAGCACACACACCTGCCATTGATTGACAGGATGCGCCTATACGTCCTGTTTGCAGGCAGAGGCACAAACTGGACACGTATATATATCAAGTTTGAGTTAGGGAGCTAAAGTACCCCGAGAGTGATATGGATATGGAGGCTGACATATTTATTTCATTTTAACTAATGCAAATTGCCTGGTTGTCCTGCTGATCATCTTCCTCTAATACTTTTAGCCATAGACCCTGAATAAGCATGCCGATCAGGTGTTTCTGAGTGAAGTCTGACTGGATAAGCTACATGCGTGTTTCAGGTGTGTGATTCAGACACTATTGCAGCCAAAGAGATCAGCAGGATACCAGGCAACTGGTTTTCTTAAAAATATATAATATGGCTGTTTCCATACTATTTTCAGGTCAAGCATATTTTGACGTTGGTAGGATCCTTTCCCTTTCCTTTGCAAGTTACCCTTGTTCCAGTGTAAAGGACAATAAATGATAAAATACATAAAATGCTCATTTACATTCAGATTCATGAGATATACTATATATCATTTTACAAACAGCTTTTATAAAGTATTTTTATCCTCCATAGTATAAAACATGTAACTGAATGTAGGAGTAAACCTTCTCTGTTATTGTATCATACCTTACAATGTGCAGCCTGTTTTGCCCTTGCTTGAACTGTACCCAATCTCTCATACATGGTTATTGTGTCTGGCTCACCTTTGCCATTATCTGAGAGGAGTGCAAGGTCTTAGTTCCATCTAATGCCTCTACTGTATATAGTGGAGGTCAATTACCTTTGATACAACCAAAGTCTAATATGCTCAGTAAGCATCTGTCATGCTGGTCTACCATACTAGTCTCCAAACTGTCAGTCAGACTGCCTTATTCACCTGAAAATGGTGCCATGTATTCAGTCAGCGTTCTCATCAGGCTCTAGAAGGGAGAAAATCACCTTTTAAAGAGAGACTGAAGTCTCTAAAAATTAATTTTTTTCTTGTAAAATCCTCTTTAATATCATTGCCCTAACTGAAATGCCGCATCCCCGCAGCTGCACACTAACTAAATCACCCCAAACTCCCTGGGGCACATTGCGGGGAGCGCTTTCATGAAGAGGCAGAGCTTTGGGCTGTTGCTCTGCCTCTACATGTGTCCATCTGAGCGGATTGCTGCCTCTGCCCGCCCCTCTAAGTCTTCTTTCACTGAGAGGGGTGGGTGAGAGGTGGAGATATGCGCGGATTGATGCGCATGGAGGCAGAGCTACAGACCAAAGCTCTGCCTCCTTAGGGCAGCAAAATCCACGACTGCCTGGCAGTTTGGGGTGATTTAGTTAGTGTGCATCTGCGGGGATGCAGCATTCCAGTTAGGGCAATGACATTAAAGAGGATTTTACAAGAAAAACCTGACTTTTGAGAGACTTCAGAGTCTCTTTGGGCCCTTTTCCACCAGCGCTGGCTGAATCGCAAAAACGCAAACCGCTAGCGATTTTACAATCGCTACGATTTGCTTTTTAACATAGGAATCGCGGTAGGTCATTTCCACTACCGCGATTCGTTTTTTACTTGATCGCGATCGCGCCGCGGAGCTACTTTTGCCGCGATTTTGCTATGCAGTGCATAGCATAGCAAAATCGCGGCCGCGAACGTCGGGGAATCGCCGCTAATTGCGATTCAGCAATCGCTAGCGTTCAGCGTGAACGCTAGCGATTGCTAGTGGAAAAGGGCCCTTTAAGTCATTCATTTTCAGCTCTTCTTTTACAGCTTTATACATTTATGTGCTGCTTTTCTGAGTGTAACTGCTGCAAGGCACACATCCCACCATGTCTCATTGCTGGAGCTGAGAATGTGCAGGGATTTATTTCT